>NW_023270447.1:61320579-61498710 GCF_011800145.1 Mirounga leonina
TAGTAGCAGCAGCAGTAGTAGCAGCAACAGCAGCAGTAATAGCAGTAGTAGCAGCAGCAGTAGTAGCAGCAACAGCAGCAGTAATAGCAGTAGTAGCAGCAGCCACAGCAGTAGTAATAGTAGCAGCAGCCATAATAGCAGCAGCAGTAGTAATAGCAGTAGTAATAGTAGCAGCAACTGCAGTAGTAATAGTAGTCGTGGCAGTAGGAGCAGCAGCAGCAGTAATAGCCGCAGCAGCAGCAACCGTTTACCACGGCCTTACCATGTGCTTAGGCACTGTGCCCCACCCACAGAGTAAACACTTAAACCTGCTCATGTGTTGGCTCATCTGATCCTTGCAACAACCCCATGAGATGGATATTGTTATGGAGCCTATTTTAGAGATGAGGAAACTGAAGCCCAGAGAAAAGCAACTGGTTTCAGGACATAAAACCGGAAAGTCGTAGAGCTGAGATGCCAATCCAGATCTTCCCGATTTCTAAGCCTGAGTTCCTAGGCACTACACCAGGCTCACTCTCCAGGGCCAAGGTGTATTTGGGACACATGATGGTAGAATAGTGTTGATCAGAGATTTGTGTTTGAGTTCGGGTTCTGCCACATACTAGCTGTGTGACCCCTGGCAAATTACCACATCTGAGCCTCAGTTTTCTCATCTGTAAAAGGAAGCAGCATCCTGTAGAAGAAACTTAACTCCAAGGAAAACACACAAGTCCAATCCAGATGGCCAAAGTGTGTCTTTAGGAGGGCAAGAGGGGAACACCATTAATGTTAAGGCACGGGTAATATGTCAGTTGTGTTGGGAATATCAGAATCAATGACCTAGTTTGAGAAGGGCAATGGCTTATATAGACTATATAAAAGGGGAGACACAGACAGTAAGAGATCATCAGAGACTCCCCAGGTCTGCCCTGAGAAGTGTGTGCCCACAACAGCAGAAAGGAGAGTTCCAGTCTGCTGGACAGATCTCCCCCACAGACTGTGGTGCTGTGGGCTCTAGGGCCAAGCTACTGAGGCCAAGCACACACTGCTGTCACTGACTAGGCTGCCCGAGTTCCCGAGCGTCTCTGGACCTTAGCTTTTTCCCATAAAATAGGGCTAATCCCAGAGCCTCCCTCGTGGGATTGGTGTGAGGATTGATGAGAGACAGAGAGAGCTTAGAACAATGCCTAGCACATTGTAAGTGCTCAAAAAATGTTAGTCATTATGGTTATTATTGGTGACTCTATGTGTTAAGATCAAACCACTCTCTTTGCCCTAATTCTTTGCTCCAAGAAAACTTTTCATTGTAACTGGAGTTTCCTAATAGAGGAGAGAGTGCTTGGGCTGGCTGATAATGTGAATTCTTCTCTGCTGGGACCATTTCTCAGTATAAATTAATACAATTGGCATCCTATGGGTTTCATGAATTTAAGTCACTAGTATGAGCCTGTTCCTCTCTTGATCTACCTTGATTCCAGAGGTATCAGATGATAAAAATGAGTGTCAACACATAAAGTGACAGCCAGAATGAGCACAGCTAGGTCCTCAGTCAGGCAATGCCTATGTGAGAGAGACCAACCTCCTCCACGATCTTTTTCTCTTTATTTTCATAACATTTGCATGAATTGCTGAAAACAGCAGGCAGCAGAGCAACAGTTATGAGATAGGCTGCAAACCCAAAGGACAGTCTCTGGAACAATCTCTTTGTTGAGGGAGAAACATCTTTGCAGAGTTCATTGGCTCCTCGGGCAGGACCGCACCTACCTGTTCTGGACTGAAGATATTACCCATTTGTTGCTGTGGATTAAGTCTTCTTGCTCTGAGTTGTTCCAGAAGTTTCCTTTTCTCTAGGAGCAGTATATCATTTTGAGCACTGACCTCTTCCTGGAATGCCTTCTCCTAGAGATAATAAAGCCCCTCACTACCACAGCAGGAGGAAGAATTACGAAGTTGACAGCAAATTTCCCTTCTTTACTTTTCCTCTCCTGTCCCCTAGTCTGTTTTCACCTGTTTGCTGACATTGTCAGCTAGATAGTTCTTCTGTTTATTTTGGTTATTTTAGGTCTTGTATTTTTTTTGAACAATTAATCATTCTCCTGGGTTAACATTTAAAAATACCTGAGCACTCCACTTCCAATAAGGTCCCAAGGCTTTCATGTGTATTCTAATACCATAGGTATATCAAATCACTACCAAATGCAACTGAATTCCCCGAAGCTCCAGTTTGACATTTTTCCATATAATACAACTCCATCTGCATTGGGGTGATAGTCTTTTTAAGACAAAGTGAGGAGATGGGAATTTAGCCCCCATACTTGGCAACCAGCATCAGGATCTCAGTTGCCTTGGCAAATGAAGCAGGTAAGCCAGCTACCGAGAATATCCTTGCAGTGATCATGCTAAAGAGACTTCTAACTTGACACCATGTCTCGTTTTCTACCAACAATTTTCCCAGAAAGCAATAGCTAGTGAAGTTATAGCTAAAATGATAAAGGAGTGATCTGGTGAAAAAATACTAATGTTCTTATATTGAAAGAGTCAGTAGCTATTAATAAATTATCACTGTGGGTGAGGCGTTTAGAAGCTCAAAAGTGTAGAATTGCCCTCCTCATTTCACTGATGCCCCGTCAGTGATAAGTCCTTCACCCTTCTGTGTTTGTGCCCCACCTGCCAAAGGCAGGAGTGAGTGGATATGGGAGAAGCAGAATGAGCTGCTGGCAGATGGTGAATCACAGAGTTAAGAGGGGCAACTTTCTTTCTTTCTTTTAAATAAGGCACTAATATAGATCATCCAGAAAAGACTCCATCTATTATTCAAGAATTGTAAGAAAGGATATTACATTATGTTCCGAAACAAACTACTCCAGATTTTAAAGTCCCGCAGCCAGGACCCTTCAATGTCTAACAATAGTCCTGTCTGCTCTTATTTAAATACATTTTTGGCGAGGATTGAGAATAGAAGCAGTCATCCCACCAATACTACTCTGCTGTTACAACTGGATTAGAAAGGAAACCAGATGGGGCAGGCTACTGACACTCTGCCCTTTGGAAATGCCTTATTTATTTATTTATTTTTGAACTGGAAAATAAGGACACCTGCTCTAATAAAAGGATAAGATATTTGGAGAAATCTAGTTTGGATGTTTACAACAGTCAGGAGACTCAACTGGCTCACTGTATAAAGAGAAGGGTGAAGGAACGAAATCCAAAAAATTGCCATTACTTTCTGGAGACTTGGTGCTTGGAAGGTGAGTCGAGCTTTTTTATGCTAGTGGCTCTGGTCCACAGGCCCTAAAATAAGTAAAACCAGGACCTCCAGGTGTGTACCACTGTGGCATTAAAAGATCTCACATCAGTCTTCTCTAGGCTAAGTATTTCCTATTCCATTAACAATTCCTCTCATGAACTGTACATCTACCAATCAATATGTTTCTAAGAGAGCTTGCACCAAAAGAGAAGAGAAGAACATGTCTGGAAAGTTGTCTGTGTCAGGTGCCACCTCACGCATTTCCTATTTTAACTGCACAAAAGCCTCGTGAGGTGGGGATTAGTTCTGCCACTTCACGGACGAGGAAAATGATACCTGGAGACTTGGGCCAGGTCACAGAACTATGAAGTGGCAGGTCTAGATTTTGCATCTGTCTACGGCCAAAGCCCCCAGCAGCCTTCAAGGGCAGTGAGCAAAGGGACCAACTGCTCTTCCTTAGCCTCTGCTTATTTGCCATCTCTCCTGGAAATCTGTGGCTCTCTGGGTAGATGTGTCCGTTTCCCAGGGCTGCTATAACAAATTACCACAAACTGGATGGCTGAAAACAAAAGGAACGGGTTTTCTCACATTTGTGGAGGCTACAAGTCTAAAATTGGAGTGTTGGCTGGGTAAGTTCCTTCTGGGGGCTCTATGCCTGTCTCTCAGCTTCTGGAGTTTACAAGCAATCCCTGGTGCTCCCTGGCATAGCTACATCCCTCCGATAGCTGCCTCTATCATCACGTGGCCTTCTTCCCCTGTGTGTGTCTACGTGTGCCTGCTCTTCTTATAAGGACGCCAGTCATATTGGATTTAGGGCCAACTCTAATCCACCATGAGCCCATCTTAATTAATTACACCTGCAAAGACCTTATTTCCAAATTAGATCCCATTCTGAGGTTCTGGATAGACACGAATTTGTGGAGGACACTATTCAACCCAGTACAGTCGGGAAGAAAGAAGTAGGAGGCTGTTTCTGTCATGTAAGCCTAACAGTGGAAGGCAGGCAGTACAAAAGAGTGGTAATGCAGAAGTAGGCTTCTATTTCTGGTGGGCCCACCAACCAGGATTGCTACTTTCTTCTGTAGTACTTTTCATGTACTTTTCCTAGTTGTGAGTCTAACCTAGATCTGAGTCTTTAAAGTTTGACAATTTAGTACCCAAAGAGAAGGATACTGCAAAATCCAACTTATTTTCCTCTCTCACTATAGTGTGGAGAATCAGGAGGATTTTTTTTTTTAAACATTGGTGACCCATCTGTTATAATCCAAAAATGTTTTATTGTGTGTAGTCTAGAATTCTTAACCATCCCATAATAGCCCATGGAATGACTGAAATTGCATGAATTCTTTTGGGATCCTTGGCACATACATAGAAATGAGTATTTTAGGAGTGAGCACAGAATTTTCAAAATTCTGATGGGCTAGGCATCTCAAGAAGGGAAAGCATTACTGGCTTAGTCAGTTGCTCTCCACTTTGAATTCGTGTAGTTTAATGATCTCAAGACCATTCTGCAGTTGATTCCAGGCCATTTGTCTCATTTTCCTCCTACCTACCAGTAAGTCACAGGGGCAATGGGACAAAGATGAAGAAGATGTGGATATTTAGAAAAAAAGCCTGCAGACACTACACAAGGACTGATAAGTAGGGGTCACCAATTTTCACTGCCATTTAAAACTGACAGAAGTTTGAGGCAAAATGAGGGCAATGTGAAGTAGGAATGAGTTACGTAGGGTGGTCTGGAAGTCTCTGCTGATGGATATTTAAGAGAAGACATTTTCATTTGAAGACAAGACACTGACCGGAGTTGGAAGTGCAGGATAGTTTCAGTGTCTGATTCAGTTTACTAACACCATGAGTCTTACATACTTTTTGGCAGAATTACTCACATCGAAAGAAGGTGCAGAAAGAAATGAGAACCTAGAGTACAAAGAGGCCACAAGAGAATTAAAGCACCAGGGGGCTTTCTCGAATGAGCCAAGCCATGGCACATTGGGGAGCTCTTCACCTTTCCACTCACTATTTCCCTTTGCTGACGCAGACCTCTGATGTCATTTTCCAGTTGTTCAATTCTCTCATCTCGTAGTTCTACTTCATGAATTAAACGGTCCTTAACTCTGCGAAGCTTGACTTTGTAATGGTGATGTTTCTTGTCATAGCTCCTATAAAAGTAAATTTAAATAGAGGCGCAGCTGAGCACAGTGGACATTCATGTTGCTTCCTCAGTGTGCACCTTTCTTGGGTTTCCTCCTCTTGCTTTCTTGAGGCCTGCCACCAGATGTGGGTACTTGTCCTGCCTCCCATCTGCAGGACTTCTGGTCCCCAAGTGGGGGAATGGACCAAGGGTAACCTCCTAAATAGCACCAGCTTTAGTCACCCCTAACTCAGGAAACTCCTTGACTTTGGATCCCTGACATCTAATTCTGAATCCTGCTCCATGGAGTCAGTCATTAATTTAAGTTTCGAGTTCTTGGCTATCCCCTTGGACGGTGATATAACCCACTTCAATCTCTGATAACTGAGTCCGCTCTCAGTCCTTGCCCCGAGTCTGGACTTCTGAAGGCCAATTCTATGTAGGTCTCTGCTCAAGACTCTAACTCAGATTCTGACATAAATCAAACTTACCGCCAATAAGTACATGAAAAGATATTCAACATCATTAGCCATTAAGGAAACATAAATCAAAGCTACAGTGAGATACCATTTCACACCCACCAGGCTGGCTAAAATAAAAAAGAAGACAATAACAAGTACTGGCAAAGATGTAGAGAAATTGGAACTCTCAAACACTGCTGGTCAAATGGTGCAGCCTCTTTGGAAAAAACCTGGCAGTTCCTCAAATGGTTAAACGTAGAGCCGTAGGACCCAGCAGCTCCACTCCTAGGTATCTACCCAAGAGAAATGAAAACATATGTCTTCACAAAAACTTATATGTGAATATTCATAGTAGCACTATTCACAAGAGCCAAAAGGTAGAAACAACCCAAAGACCATCAACTGATGAAAGGATAAACAAAATATGGAATATCTGTACAGTGGAACATGAGTCTGCCTCAGAAAGGAATGAAATGCTGATCCACGCTACAACATAGAGGAACCTTGAAAGCATTATGCTAAGTGAAAGAAGCCTCACTCACAAAGCACCACATATTATATGGTTCCATTTCTATGTAATGTCCAGAAGAGGCAAATATAGAGGATTCCTGGTTGCCTAGGGTTGGGGGTGGGGAGGGAAATTGGGGATGGCAGATGATAACTAAAGGGTTTCTTTTGGGGGTAATGAAATGTTCTAAAATTGATTGTGGTGATGGAGGTACAACTAAAAGCCACTGAATTGTACACTTCAAATGGGTGAGCTGTATGGTATGTCAATTATATCAATAAACCTGTTTTTAAAAAAAGAACAAAAATCTATGTTACCATTTCAAGCTACTATAACAGCTAATATGCATAAACAAGGAAACAGATTAAAGCCTCAATACCACCACCTCTTTGAAGATGACCGTGCTTTCCAAATAAGAATATTGTTATTCAGAAAGCACTTCTGCAAATTAAAAATTGCAGAGAGATTTTACTTTGAACCTATTAGGTCTAATAACACAAAATCACTCTAAACTAGGATTTCTTGACCTTTGTCCTATTGACATTTTGTGCCAGATAATTCTTTGTTGTGGAAGTCTGTACTGTGCATTGTAGAATGCTTAGCAGCATCCCTGGCCTCGACCCACTAGATGCCAGTAGTACCTTCTACAGTGTGACAACCCAAAATATCTTCAGACACTGCGGAACGTCCCCTTGTCCTGGGAGGCAAACTACTGCTCGCTGAGAACCATTGCTGCAGCTAACGTTCCTAAGCTGGGTTTTCTCTAAGCCTACAGCCATGATTCTCAAACTGTGTTCTGACTGGCAACATCAGCCTCACCTGGGAACTTGTTGGAAATGCAAAGTCTCAGGCTCTACCCCAGAACTACAGAATCATAAACTCTGGGAGTGCATCAGTGTTTTGTCATAAGTCATCTGGGGATTCCAATGCAGGCTAAAGCTTGAGAAAGCTATGGGCATATTAGGAAGGGAGGGAGGCCCTCATCACTCCCATGTCATTATAAACAGACTACCTGTGGCAGGCTATAAGGTGCAGGTATATAGTCTTTCTTCTTTCCTGCTAACAAAACCCAGATTTCATTTAGGTGTCCACAGAGAGCCCTTGATCTTGAGAAAGGTGGGTGGGCCCCAGGTGTGTGTGTGTGTGTGTGTGTGTGTGTGTGTGTGTGTAGCCAGGGGATGGGCTTGTGAGACAGGTATGCCTGCTGGGCACTTCTAGGAACTTGAGAAACCAACCCTCTCTGCCCTGGCTGCCCTCCGCTGAGGCTGCGCTACCTGCAGCTGCAGTCTCTGCCTTGTAACCATGACATGACAAGCCTAAAGATGAAGGGGTCAACCCACCAAGCATGGCAGAGCAGAATGAATGAAAGAGGCTGGTTCTTTTTTTTTTTTTTTTTTAAAGATTTTATTTATTTATTTGAGAGAGAGCGAATGAGAGACAGAGAGCACGAGAGGGAAGAGGGTCAGAGGGAGAAGCAGACCCCTCGCTGAGCAGGGGGCCTGATGTGGGACTCGATCCCGGGACTCCAGGATCATGACCTGAGCCGAAGGCAGTTGCTTAACCAACTGAGCCACCCAGGCGCCCCAAGAGCCTGGTTCTTAACAACACCCCTGAGCAGCTGAATCTGCCTCAGAAATCATCTTCCTCCAGATTTCTTGTTACATGAGAAAAAAATTTTGGTCTAAATGTATTAGGTCGGTTTTTTGTTTTGTTTTGTTTTGTGGTTAATTACATCCTGATATCTTAAAAACAAAAAAACTACTCCAAACAAAGACCATTCTTTTTTTTTTTTTTTTTGGTATATATCTTAATGTGGAAAACATCTTGAGAGACATTTGTATACAAAAAGAAAACAGAAACCTGATTTTTCCTTTAAGTTTTCTTTTTTCTTTCTTTTTTAAAATTCAATTAATTAATATATAGTGTATTATTAGTTTCACAGGTAGAGTTCAGTGACTCATCAGTCTTATATAACACCCAGTGCTCATTACATCACGTGCCCTCCTTTATATCCATCACTCAGTTACTCCATCCCGCCACCCCCCCTCCCCTCCAGCAACCCTCAGTTTGTTTCCTATGATTAAGGGTCTCTTATGGCTTGTCTCCCTCTCTCATTTCATTTTGTTTTATTTTTCCCTCTCTTCTCCTATGATCCTCTGTTTTGTTTCTTAAATTCCACATATGACTGAAATCATATGGTAATTGTCTTTCTCTGATTGACTTATTTCACTTAGCATAATACCCTCTAGTTCCACATCTTTGCAAATGGCAAGATTTCAGGGTTTTTTGATGGCTGAGTAATATTCCATTGTATATACATACCACATCTTCTTTAGCGATTCATCTGTTGATGGACATCTGGGCTCTTTCCATAGTTTGGCTATTGTGGACATTGCTGCTATAAATATTGGGGTGCAGGTGCCCCTTTGGATCACTACGTTTGTATCTTTGGGGTAAATCCCTAGTAGTCTAATTGCTGGGTCGTAGGGTAGCTCTATTTTCAACTTTTGAGGAAGAGCAAAAACTATTCTAATGGGGGGCACCTGGGTGGCTCAGTCTGTTAAGTGTCTGCCTTTGGCTCAGGTCATGATCCCAGAGTCCTGGGATCGAGCCCTGTGTTAGGCTCCCTGCTCAGAGGGGGAGTCTGCTTCTGCCTCTCCTTCTGCCCCCCACTCCCACCCAACTCATGCTCTCTTTCTCTCTCTCAAATAAATAAAATATTAAAAAATTATTCTAATGGTCTCTATAGCTCCAGACTCCCCTGAATGCCTAGATATTTGGGTAAAGCCAGTTTAACTGAAAAAAAAAAAAAGTGTTTAAGGATGAGAAAGCTACTCTGTCACTGTAGGCACTTGAGGGCAGAGTCATTCAGGCCTGTGGTGGCAGGCAGTTTGCACATGTCGACGATCTGATCTTACCTGATCTTACTACCTCTGACACTTAAACTGGGGGAAGCCCTAACTTAAGTGAAGGGAACTAACTAAAACCCTGTGCTCCAGGCTTTTCACAAGACACCTCATTTGATTTATTTTTAATTTTATTTTTATTTATTTGACAGAGACAGAGAATGCGAGAGAGGGAACACAAGCAGGGGGAGTGGGAGAGGGAGAAGCAGGCTTCCCACCGAGCAGGGAGCCCGATGCGGGGCTCGATCCCAGAATCCTGGGATCATGACCTAAGCTGAAGGCAGACGCTTAACGACTGAGCCACCCAGGCGCCCCAGGATATTGACTTTTTAATTGAAAAAAATTAAATTAAATTTTATCATTTTTAAAATTGAGGAATAATTGGGGCGCCTGGGTGGCTCAGTTGGTTGAGTGTCTGACTCTTGGTTTCAGCTCAGGTCAATGATATCAGGGTCATGAGATCAAGCCCCATGTTGGGCTCTGCTCAGTACAGAGTCTGCTCGAGATTTTCTCTGTCCCTCTCCCTCTGCCCCTCCTGCTCGGGCTCACTCTCTCTCTTTCTCTCTCATAAATAAATGAACAAATAAATAGATAAAATCTTTAAAAAGAATAAATTGAGATATAATTGACATAAAACATATTAGTTTTAGGTAATATAACATGATGATTTGATATTTTTATATATTGCAAAATGATCACACCACAGTCTAACTAACATCTGTCACCACACATAGAATTTTTTTTCTTGTGATGAGAACTTTTAAGATTTACTCTCTTAGCAACTTTCAAAGATGCAATACAATATTATTAACTATAGTCACCATGCTATACATTACATCAGCATGATTTATTTATTTTATAACTGAAAGTTTATACCTCCTGATCTTATAGGAAAAGCTTTCAGCTTTTCAGCACAGAATATGATAATAGCTGTAGGTAAGCCTACATTTCAGGTCTTATATTTTGAGTAAGTTTTTGTGTATGGTATAAGATAGTGGTCCAGTTTCATTCCTTTGCATGTAGCCACCCAGTTTCCCCCAACGCTATTTATTGGAGAGACTGTCCCTTCCCCACTGTATGTTCTTAACTTCTTTGTCATAAAGTAATTGACCATGTATGTATGGGTTTGATATTTTGTTTTATACAAGAACTAGGAACCAGATGGGAGGGAAGGAGCAAAGCAGACTTATCTAGATGCTAATTCTAGTCAAACTGTGATGGAAGAGCTACTCCAAGGGAGTCTTCTGGTCTTGTAAATTATGTCTTACCCCTAAATGTGTTTTTGCAAGACTCTTCCATTTTTCAAAATAGTGCCCCTCTCTCTCCTACTTGCTGATTGTACATAAAAGAATCATTTTGCATGCTCTCCCTTAGAAGATTAACTTAGCTGTTAGCCAGATACCCGGCTGAGAAGTTTGGATTCCTGGAGGCCAGAGCCATGCATAGCAGGCTAGATGCAGCTTGTCAGTGTATTTGGCAGTTGACTGACTGCTGGGGTTGTCCCCAGTCCATTTTCTCCTTCTTCTGTCATTAGACACCCCTGGATTTTCAGCTGGGCACTTGGTTGCCCATACAATGAACTACACTTCCTGACTTTCCTTCCAGCTAGATGGAATGGACCATGTGAGTAAGTTCTGGCCAATAGGACATGAGTGGAAGTAGTGCGTCCTAAAGGCAAATGGAACGTCCTTGCTTTCCCCTCTTCCTTTTTGTTGCTTTAAATGTGGATAAGGGCAACATGTTAAAGATGCTGGAGCAACGAGATAAAGGAATCTAGACTCCTGTTACACTGATCCACCATACCCATCCTGGACTGCTTATGTCTGCTCTGTCAGGTAGGAAAGAAACCTTTTCCTTTCAAAAGACATTGTTATTCAGGGTTTCTGCTCCAGCAACTCAACAAACATCTTAATTAAGAGGGTTGGCTAAATACCTGGGTTCATAAAACTGCCTCAGGCCTGTTCAGTTCTGTGACCCTGCAGTATCCACTACATAATAGGAGGTACATATTTTTGGGGAAAGGTGTTCACAATTACAACTGCTGTGACTTAGATTCTTTTTTTTTTTTTTTAGATGGTAGTATCCTTTTTTTAAAGATTTTATTTATTTATCAGAGAGCGAGAGAGAGACAGAGGCAGGCAGAGGGAGAAGCAGGCTCCTTGCTGAGCAAGGAGCCCCATGTGGGACTCGATCCCAGGACCCTGGGATCATGACCTGAGCCGAAGGCAGAGGCTTAACCGACTGAGCCACCCAGGTGTCCCTGTGACTTAGATTCTTTACAGGGAGATGTTTACATCTCATAAATGTTCTTATTTCCCTTTTTATTAGAAGTAGCTTGGCAGAAGATATCACTGGGTTTCAGCATCCTCTGGCCCATAGCTTCAGAGGTGTAACACCTAGCAGTGTACAAACGACCTCCCTGTCGTCCTCTGGGTTTCTCAGCTATTCACAGTTACTCCGATGTTTTGACATCATTGGAAACACAGCATGTATTTCTGGGATTTATTTTACCCATTCTGCCCTAGGATATTAAAACCCAAATCTTAGCTGCTTTCTCTCTTATTCTGCCATTTGGACTATTAAGAAATTAATTTTTTTAAAGGTGTATTTATTTATTTGAGGGCGGAAGAGGCAAAAAGGGTGGGAGAGAGAGTCTCAAGCAGACACCCTGCTGAGCATGGAGCCCCATGTGGGGCTTGATCTCACGACCCTGAGATAACGACCTGAGCTGAAACTGAGAGTCAGATGCTTCACTGACTGTGCCACCCAGGCGCCCCAAAATTAATTTGTTTTTAAGATTTTATTTATTCATTTGCGAGAGAGACAGAGAGAGAACAAGCAAGGGGAGAGGCAGAGGGAGAGGGAGAAGCAGACTCCCTGCGGAGCAAGGAGCCCGATGTGGGACTCGATCCCAGTACCCTGGGATCATGACCTGAGCCAAAGGCAGACGCTTAACCATCTGAGCCACCCAGGCGCCCAAATTAATTTATTTTTAAAAGTGAGATGATAAGCTATAGAAAATTTGGGAAGAAAACCCAATTCCCAATATGATCAGTATTAAAATGGTGTTGTATTTTCTTTTAGTCTTTTTATAAACGCCTTTTGTTTAGACATTGACTGCATTAAAATTTCAGTCTTACGCTCTTTCCATTTATTATATTGCAAGCCTTTCCTTGTGCCACTGTCTAGTCTTCAGGGCCCCCATCTTTTACAGTTGCATGGGCTTCCATCAAGGGAGTATAATACGCTTGACCTAACTAGTTCCTGTTGCTGGATACTCAGACTTCTCTCTGTAGTGGTTTGCACGGTGGGAAGAGTATGTTGATGCAGTACAGCTGGTGAGGGCTTGGAGCCTTCTCTCACCATTGCTGGCTGGCTGGTTGGCACACCTCTGGTTCGGTCAGAAGCTCAGTGGGCCAACTTGCCTGAAGAACGTGTGGATTTTCTAAGTTTATTTTTGGCTTTACTAACTACTAGATCTATGAGGCAGCACAATATTCATGTTCCAAAATTTAGGGACTTTTTTTTTTGCTTATGTTTAAGCAAAACCAGATAGACTTCTCCATTACTTTTCTTTCAAAAAGGAAGGAGTTTGTTCCTCTGGAAGAGTGGTTGGGAAAACGTGGAAAAAACAAGCATTGTCTGTAAAGGTCAGGGCTGGGATTGGGGGAATGAAAACAAAAACGAACCTAGAGTTTTGACAATTCCTTCCATTTTCTTTCCTAAAGCTGTATTTTTAACGTTGGATGGCACATCAAAATCACATGGGGAAGCTTTTATAAAAACATTGATCCCTAAGTCCTATCCCCATAGATTCTGATCTAACTAACCTATGTTGGGGCCCAGGCACATGCAGCTAGGGTTACTACCCACTGTCCTAAAGGCAATGGGCAAATAATGTGGAAAAATATTCAGCCTCACTAGCCATCAAAGAAATTTAAAATAAAATGACAAATATTTATGATTATAAGTGAGCATTAAAAATAATAGAATATGTTGAGCAAAAGAAGTCAGACACAAATTACATGAGGTAAGATTTCATTTAAATGAAATTCTAGAAGAGACAGAGATCAGCAGAGTGGATGTCTGGGAGGAGATGGGGGACACAGGAGATACAGATTAACTGCAAAAAGTCCAGATAGAACCTTAAGGGATAATGGAAATGTTCTGGATCTTGAATGGGGTAGTGGTTATGTGGGTGCATACGGTTGCCAAACATAAGACTGTACGTATATAAATCTGTGCATTTATTATATGCCAATTATACCTCAATTAAAACAAAGAATATTGGGGAAAATTTCATCAGAGCCCTCCCCCTAAAAGCAGCACCCAATGCTAATGAGGATGTGGTGTAATTGCTACTCTTATATAATGATGGCAGAAAATTTTGGTGGGATGCTTCTGAATGTTTGTCAATACATTTTAAGATCCAGAGTTCCAGCTTTTTGACCAGTAATTCCACTCCTGGGAATTTATTCTATAAAAATAATGTTTTAAACAATAAGTATATATATGTATATACTTATATATGCACACACAAATCAAAATGCTTTTTTTCTGTGTTATTCTGAGTAAAAATATCATTCATAGAACCAGTGAGTAATTTTTAACTCAATTAGGACTGTGCTGTGAGGGTTGATTCCAGCAGGCCTAGAATTGACCTGAGCTGTTTTGCTAAAGTTCTTGCTTGGCACTGACCACTGGTCAAGAAATGAAATATGCCGATTAGAGCTGCGTTGTTTTGTAATCACAGGGCTGAGGAGTCTGATGGCAGTTGGCACCAGGCTTGTCAGCACTGTTTACTGATAACAGTGAGGCTGATGATTTGTACTTGGTCTCAGCGAGACCTCAAGAAGGCTCTGCTGTTGAGGCTGGTTACATAGCAGAAATATGCTCCCATGACCAGCAGAATATAAAAAAAAAAAATCTCAGCTGAGACTCCATGTGGGGATCCCTGGTGGTGAGGTGTTCGGTGCACACATTGGTAGTTCCTGACCTGAGAAAGGAGGTGCATCCCAGCATGGCCCTGACATAGGGAGCACCGTGGGGGCCCCTGCCGGACCTCTCGGGGACTGTCTGCTGTGAGGCTGCTGAGGAAGGCAACGCATGTCCTGACTCTAACTCTGTTGTGCTACCGTATCTTTCTCCTGCAATGCGCTGTACCTTTGGAAGCACCGTCACTGGGTTCTGTTAGTCATCTTTAGCAATCAGATCCTGTTTAACTGCCGCTATTAGTGCAAAGGGCACATAAGCTTTATGAAATATTATGTTCTACAAAAGTAAGCAAATTCAAAGACTGTAGCAACAAAGTACAATGCTTACAAGACAACATTACGAGGAAGAGAATATAAAATGTTATCCAAGCTACGATAGTAAAATCATAAAACTGTGTTTATTGACAGAGAGACTAAGAGTGAACAGAGGAAGGATTCTGGGTAAGCAATGTGTATACACATTAGATTCGGTACCGATGCACTTGGCAGGCATTGTGGCATTTTATATGCTCTGGATCTAGCACTTCATTCTTTCAACCCCTTCTAATACCAAGGTAAGATGTGGAAAGAGCACTATATTGGTTATTAGAGGATTGAGGTCTAGCCTTAGATTTGTAAGCAGCATGAATTGAACCATACATACTCCCCTGGCATGGTTTCTACATTTCTCAGTAATACGATGATCAAAGCAAGATAAGGAATACCAATGACTCTGAAAAATACTCTATACAGCAGTAAACAATGGTTTTTAAATCATTATTATTAATACCATCAACATAGTTGGTAAGTAAGAATACAAAAGAATAAGAAATTTCAGCCTAATAGAAGGAATAGAGCAGAAGACTACAGAGCTGGGAGCAGAGAGGTGGATCATGGAAAAAGAACTAAAAATAAATAGATATAATAATAGCTGTGTGCTAGACATTGTTCTAAGTGCTTTACGTATTATTTATTCATTTAAATCTCACAACAACTTTATGAGATAAGTACTGTTATTTTGTCCATTTCAAAGATGAGGGATCTCAGGCACAGAGAGGTTACATAACTTATCCAAGGTCACACAGCTAGTTTCTAGGAGAACCAGGATTTGTACCTACGCAATATGGCTCCAGAGTCCATACTCTGAACTACTATGCTGCATTCCAGAAAGGAGGAGAGCAGGAGGAATCTGGTGGAATGATGAGCAGGGAATGGAAGAAAGAGCAGGAAGTTCAGAAACACATTTTTTATTGAGCACCTACTAGATACTGGACTATGGATAAAAAGATGCATAAGACCATAGCCCATGCCCTTGAAAAGCCTACACTCTGGTGAAGAAGACAGGTAGTAAATCATATTATTTCAAAATAATGTGGCAAGTTCTGAAATAAATACAAAGAGGCATGTACCAAGGGCTATGAGGATATAAAGAATGAGCACTTCAGGGGCACCTGGGTGGCTCAGTCATTAAGCGTCTGCCTTCAGCTCAGGTCATGATCCCAGGGTCCTAGGATTGAGCCCCACATCGGGCTCCCTGCTCTGCGGGAGGCCTGCTTCTCCCTCTCCCACTCCCCCTGCTTGTGTTCTCTCTCGCGCTGTGTCTCTCTCTGTCAAATAAATAAATAAAAACTTAAAAAAAAAAAAAAGAGCACTTCGCCCAGCCCAGGCTTCTTGCAGAAGGTGACTCCAAGTCTAAGAATTATGAGTTGAAATGAGGAGTTGAAATAGGGAGAGGGTGGTCCAGACTGAGCAAAGTGTGTGAGGGGAGAAAAGCATGAAGGCAAATGAAAAGGGTGTATTTAGGGAAAAGCATGAAATCCCTATCGAGAGGGAACTTGTTTTTGTTTACCTCACATGGACATCAAGCTGGTTCAAAAATTGCCCATATTCTTCATAGAGCACTTTCTTCTCTTGCTGCAACGCAGATATCTTTTCTGATAATTCTTGGTTGCTTTTGAGATGCTGAAAAACACTTTTTTTAAATGAGACTATTCTGTGCTGCAAGGTTAGACGTCTGAAAACTACATTTCCGAGACTCTTGACAGCAGAGTTCTAGCAAATGAGAGGCACTCGCACACAGTTTGGAAGGCACTGGGGCAGGGCGGGGAGAGCTGTCCTTCTCTAGCACTAGCAGGGAGGTGACCAGGCAGACAGCAGATGAGACATTTGCAGGGGCTTCAGGGAGTGTTCCTGCAAATCTCCCACTCTGGGTGGGTTTCCCTGGGATTTCTAAACTTCTAGAGTTACCGAAAGCAGGCCACAGTTTTTTCTGACGTTCTCCTCACCCTGGTATCTCCCTTCTAACGGTTTGTAAGCATATTATTCCCTGTGTTAAATCGTTCCTTGCTTGAGATACCTAGAGTAGATTTTGCTTTCCCGATAGACTTAAGGGGTAAAATGCTAGGCACTCAGTAACTATTAGCTATGACTCGGGTTTATGGGAACAGGAAAACTGAGAAGTGCATCTATTTCCTTTCTCACCTCTTCCGATTTTCTTTTTTCATCTTCCAGTTGTTTAAGTTGGGCCTCCTGTTGCTGGATTCTGGATTGTTGCCGAGAACAGGTTATTTCCAGTTGATTCCCTTTATCTTGTAAGATTCTCACTTGCTTTTGTAGCTCTTTTACATTCTGATCCAGGAGTTCCCTGAGGGTAATTAATGTACATTAAGTCACACTGGATTTATGAAATTCTTTGACCTAAAATTGTTATATCATCACAAGGGATTTTACTGGTTCAATGAGGTAGGGTATGTGTCCATAAAATAAAGAGGCCAACATAGGGGACCTCCTTTATGACAGATGTTTTGCTTAGTTCTCTCTCTCATTCACCAAAACAATCCTACAAAGAGGAAATAACTTCCCTTATTTCACAAAGGAAGCCTACAGAGAGGTTGCATTAACCTGCTAGGACAAGATGAACGTAGGGCTCTAATCCCGAATCCTCTATTCCTTCTCCTCGTCCTCACTGCTTTCCAAGTTGAGTCCCTTGATCTTCTTGGTTCAATACAGGGTTGTCAGTTACAAACACTGTTGATACTAATGCACACATGTTAACGCTGCATGAGCTGAATCATAAATGAGCCTGTGTTTGATGAGGAAGTTCATCCTTTTTCAGAAGGGCCATACACACCTAACTCCTTCAGAGAGAATCTCATCAGACTACAGTTTGTGGAAGAGCTTCTGAGGATTTCCAACAAGGCTCTTTGGATTTAGGAGATTATCTAGAAGAATATGATGAGTATGATGGAGTAGCACCTACATGCTAGGTCACTACTGATATTGGACAAATGAGGTCACTTTCTCTAACTTCAGTTTTCTGAAAAACCAATGGATTACTGGGAAAGATTGATATTTGAGACATGGGCCTCATACCTCTCAGCCTCCAGCACCTCCAATTCTTGTCACAGTTCCTGATATAAGTGAAGGCTCTACAAGCTTACCTCCTACCATTGATATCCGCCCCTGCACCAGCACCGCCCCCTTCACCTCTGTTTTCATTTCATTCATTATAGACCTGAGCAATTCCTGCCTATTATTGTCTACTTCTTCTTTGGTTCCATTCTGAATTTCTGATCAAGGGGCCAGACTAAGAGATAAGCTTTGGAGCTGAAAGGGAAATCTTAAATTGCTAGAGCTATAGAAACTTGAGTTATCTGCAATGGAATCTAGGAGTTGGAAAATGGCATTGAAACATAGCAAGTCAAAATTTAAAAAGCAATCCATGAATGTGTTAGAAATTAATTCCCATATTACATATAGTTTGAGCAAAGACTAACAGATAAACCAGTTATGCCAATGAATGAAATTAAGAAGGCTCTCTGCTCCTCTCCATTAGACATATAGCCACATCTTCTGGTGCAGTGCCAGCCACGTCCCTGCGACACAATGGTCAAGGTCGGAGTAAATGAATTTGGCCATATTGGGCACCTGGCCACCAGGGTTGCTTTTAACTCTGGCAAAGTGGATATTGTCACCATCAATGACCCCTTCATTGACCTCAACTACATGGTCTACATGTTCCACTATAATTCCACCCACGGCAAATTCCATGGCACAGTCAAGGCTGAGAACAGGAAACTTCTCATCAATGGAAAGCCCATCTCCATCTTCCAGGAGTGAGATCTTGTCAACATCAAATGGGGTGATGCCTGTGCTGAGTATGTTGTGGAGTCCACTGGAGTCTTCACCACCATGGAAGGCTGGGGCTCACTTGAAGGGTGAGCTGAGAGGGTCATCATCTCTGCCCCTTCTGCTGATGTCCCCATGTTTGTGATGGGCATGAACCTTGAGAAGTAAAACTCCCTCAAGATTGTCAGCAATGCCTCCTGTACCACCAACTGCTTTGGCCCCTCTGGCCAAGGTCATCCGTGACGATTTTGGTATTGTAGAAGGACTCATGACTACAGTCCATGCCATCACTGTCATTCAGAAGACTGGACAGCCTCACTGGGAAGCTGTGGTGTGATGGCCAGGGGCTGCCCAGAACATCATCTGCTTCTACTGGCACCATCAAGGCTATAGGCAAGGTCATCCCTGAGCTGAATGGGAAGCTCACTGGCATGGCCTTCTGTGTCCCCACCCCCAACATGTTAGTCACGGATCTGACCTCCCGCCTGGAGAAAGCTGCCAAATACAACGAGATCAAGAAGGTGGTGAAGCAGGCACCGCAGGGCTCCCTCCAGGGCATCCTGGGCTACACTGAAGACTAGGTTATCTCCTGTGACTTTCACAGTGACACCTACTCTTCCACCCTTGGGGCTGGGGCTGGCATTGCTCTCAGTGACCACTTTGTCAAGCTCATTTCCTGGTATGACAATGAATTTGGCTACAGCAACTGGGTGGTGGACCTTATGGTCCACATGGCCTCTAAGGAGTAAGAGCCCCCTGGACCACCAGCCTCAGAGAGAGCAAGAAGAAGAGAGAGGACCTCAGCTGCTGGGGAGTCCTTGCCCCAGCTCATCTCCCAAAACACTGAGAATCTCCTGACTTCCACAGTTTTCATCCCAGACCCCCTGAAGAAGGGGAGGGGCTTGGGGAGCCCTACATTGTCCTGTACCATCAATAAAGTATACTGTACCCAGCTAAAAAAAAAGGAAATTAAGAAATCAGTAGATTGATGACTCCCTGTCTCCCCAACAGCCTCAACCTCTCAATCCATTCCTTACATAGCAACCAGAGTGCTCTTTCTATATCACAATCTCATCATATCATAAAGTCCAAGCACTTCAACAGAACTTGTCAACTAGCTTACCTTTTAGCTTCATTTTCTTGCCACTCGCTCTACCCCCAAACATTTTGTTCCAGGCAAAATTAACTTTTTTCATTTCCTGAAATAACTCATCCTCTACCCTTATTTCTCCCCTGCAACTCCAACCTTTTCCTTATCTTCCTCTTCCAGGACTTTCTTCCTCTAATATTCTCTATTGAGCCATCTATCCCAAACACCTCACACTCAGCTTAAATAGCCTTCTTTGAGCAAGGCTTTCTTGAGCTCCCGAGACCAGATTAGGGGTCTCTGCTATGCACTATCACAGCACCCTAAACCTCCCTTAGTATAACACTTATCATAAAGTCTATGTACAAGGATATTCGTTGCAGCATTATTTGTAACAGCAAAAATGTCTAAAAAGCATTTTATATAAATTATAATACATCTATGTAACAGAATGCTATACAACTGTTTAAAATAATATTATGGAACTAAAAATCAAGGGTGGCTGGGTGACTCAGTCATTAAGTGTCTGCCTTCGGCTCAGGTCATGATCCCAGGGTTCTGGGATCTAGCCCCGCATCAGGCTCCCTGCTCAGCAGGGAGCCTGCTTCTCCCTCTCACACTACCCCCTGCTTGTGTTCCCTCTCTCCCTGTCTCTCTTCTGTCAAATAAATAAATAAAATCTTTAAAAAAAATAAAAATAACAAACTTAATATATGGGAATCCTTAATATCTAAATTGGAGTTGCTTTCCTCCAGAGATAATTTGGGGAAGTCAGGGGGCTGCCTACTGGGGAACACTTCAAGATTCAAAGCTGATAAATACAAAAATCAATTTCATTTAGTTTGCATATTATGCCAATCGTGTTAGAATTAGAAAAGCAAATCCCAGAGTATCATATCTCATAGGTCATCCAGTCATTCAAGAAAATTGACTGGTGCACAAAGTGTGTCTCAGAGCAACAGAAATAATCCCTGCCTTTGAGAATCTGACACTCTAGTGTGAAAGGCAAACAAGAAAAACAAGTAGAATACAGTGTGATAAGAAGCTGTGTAACTGAGTTCACTTCAGTGGGAACACTGAGGAAATGCATGGGTACACTGACGTTGCTGGTAAACTCAGTGGTTAGCCCAGGTGAAACCGACATCTTTGTTCCTCTTACCTCTTGTGCTGTTCTTCCTGATATTTTTGCTTTGTTTTAGCTTCATTTTCCAGTGCTTCTTTTATCTTTTCCTCTAGTTGCTTCTTCCCCAAAATACAAGTGTCAGAGAGACAGACTTTTTGAGCATGTTCTAATTTCTGCTGCAGATCTAAAATCTTGAAGGAAAAATTTCATGAATAAAACATTAAGAAGAGTCTGACCTTTTTTCCAGGTAGGGAAATACCCTATAGGTAACTAGCAAACATCGTGCTAACAAACAAATCTGGTCTAAAGTAAAGAGCATGGCCAGATTTATTTTAATTTTAAAATAAATTACCTAAGTTCTAGGATATGTGATACATTCACATAGTTTAGTGTATGCTTGTGTAAACCAAGTTATATAGTGAAAACTCCTTCCCATTTCTATCCTGTCTTCCTGCCAGTTTTCCTCCACCACATAGGTAATCGCTGGTGTTAGTTTCTTGTGTATCTTTCCAGAGATTTATTTACGCCCACATAAATAAAATTATTATACAGTTCTCCCCCATACACATATTTTTTACACAAATGATGGCATGTCATACATACTTATGCACCTTTTTTTTTTTTAATTTTTTTTGGGGGGAGGAGCAGAGGGAGAATCTTAAGCAGGCTCCACCTCAGGGCAGAGCCCCATACGGGGCTCGATCTCACGACCCTGAAACCATGACCTGAGCTGAAATCAAGAGTCGGAGGCTTAACTGACTGAGCCACCCAGGCACCCCTGCACCTTGCTTTTTAAAAATAACAATACATTTGGTGATTTTTCTGTATTATATGATTATGTAGAATTGCCTTCTCTTTTATAGCCACATACCATTCTACAATAAGGATATACTATAATTTACTTAAGTAGATTCCTACTGATGGGATATTGAAATTGATTCCAATCTTTTGCTAATACAAACAATTGCTCTAGAATAAATTATTAGATATGAATTTGCTAGGACAAAGGTTATTATTTGCTTGTTTAATAGATAATGCCAAACTGGCTCCATAGGTATTAGGCCAACTTATACTTCCAACAGCAATGTGTGAGCATGTCTAGTTCCTTCACAGTGTGGCTAGATTCACGATAAGATTTTAAAACAAAGCAGAAGTCTCCTACAAACCATTATTACCTATTAGCATATCACCTAGCACCAGTAATACCTTCTTCAATGCATTGGTAGAACTAAAAATAATACTTATGAATTTGAAAGAGAGATGTATAATTTTATTTTAGAATTTACATGTTAGATTAAAAGAATCATTAAAAATTTTTTTGTTAGATAAGTCTATTTTTGTTTACCTATTTTTTATAAACCCTTGTGTCACCCAAAATTGTGACACAATTTTGTATGCTATGTACTGGTACATAGTAAATGCTCAATAAATATTTGTTGAATGACTAGTTTTTAGCAGAATACCTATTGTCTCTCGAATATATTCTTGATGTGACAATGCATACTTTACAATGGTTTGGCACCACATTCCCCACAAACATTCACTGAATGCCAGTGGATGGCAGTCCTTTTTTAAGAGCAGGGCTTTACGCATCAGTCCTAGGTCCTTGCAGAGCCCAGGAGCCACAGGAGAGGTGAAGATGCAGATTGATTCAAGGTCAGTGGCAGCGGACAGCCAGTCGTCTTGAGGCCAACTCAAGTTCCTTTGAGCTGCCTCCACTTGGTTCTACTTAGGGAAGATGCTTCCTTAAAGATATTCACTCTTAATTCCACAAATGACAATATGACCCTGTTGGCTTCTCTACCAAGGACATATGCAAAAGTTTGAACCCGTCACCCAGTTTAAGAAAAGAACATTTCCAATACTTTTGAAGTCCACTCTGGGACCTTGTCGATTATCCCCCTTCCCTCCCCACTTGAGAAAACCAGTATCTTGAATTTTGTATTAATCATTTTCTTGCTTTTTCTTGAATATATAATCTATATAACATGGGTTTTATTGTCCACCATTTTGACCTTTATATCAATGGAATCATACTGTGTTTTTGGTGATTTGGTTTTATTCAATATATGTTGAACTACAGCATGTACCTATAATTCATCTATTTACACTGTTTTATGCCATTGTGTAAGTATACAGTTTATTTATTCTACCTTATGTCAGTGGACATTTGGGTTGCTTCCAATTTTCTGCTATTTGGAACAATGTTTCTATATAAATGATTTTATTCCTATCTCCTGACACATATGTGCAGTATAACATTTTCTCTAGTCTTTATGCCCACTAGTAGAAGTGTTGGGTTGAATGATATATATGTCTTTAACTTGACTAAATACAAATGCCAAATTGCTTTCCAAAGTGTTTATACTGGGGTGCCTTGGTGGCTCAGTTGGTTAAGTGTCTGGCTCTTGATTTCAGCTCAGGTCATGATGTTGGGGTCCTGGGGTCAAGCCCCACATGGGGCTCTGCGCTCAGCAGGGTGTCTGCTTGAGGATTTTCTCTCTCTCCTCTCCCTCTGCCTGCCCCCCACTCTCATGTGTGCTCTCTCTCTAAAATAAATAAATATATCTTTAAAAAAACCCAAAGTGTATATACTAATTTATTCTTCCAACTGCAGTCAATATATGAGTCCTTGTTGCACAAAATCCTCACCAATATTTAGTACTATCTATATTCAGATTTTTTTTAACTAAAATTAGATTTTCTTACTAATATGTAATTACCAACTACTTTTTAATGGAGTAATAACATACAGAAAGTGCTCATATCTTAAGCATATTGAATAAAGTTTTACTTAAACAACCACCTCTCACATCAAGATATAGAATACTCCCAGCACCACAGAAGATTCCATCTCATCCTCTCCCAGTTAGTAACCCTCATAAAGATAACCACCATCCTCTGATCACAGCTGAGTTTTTATCTATTCTTAAACCTCATATAAATAAAATTACACAGTATGAACCCTCTTGTTCTGGTTTCTTTAGCTCAAAATTAGGCTTTTGAGCATAATTAAGATTGCTGTCATCTACTTTTTGATGTTTGTTTTATATTTATATGGTCTGATGAAATGATTTATTTACTTATTTTATGGGTTTTTTTTAATGTATATGAGATTGGACTCAAACCCACAGATCAAAATGTGCAACTGTTACGTACTACTGCCACCTGGTGTTAGACAGTCTGAAAAGCAGGGGCATTATTCCAAAACGTCCATTTCACCACACAAATCCCCCCAAAATTACAAAGTAAAAATCATATAAACAGATAAATGAGAGGAGAATCAGTCTTTTAAAAGTTGAAAGTATAAAACAAAGTCAAATGGCTTCAATCAGTTCTTTAAGTTCATGTTATAGCTTCAATGAAACCTACCTTTTAAGTTCACACAGTTTAAAGAAACAAGAGATTTACTGGAACTGCAAGGAGCAGGTGAAGTCAAAAGAGAGGACAGCATGGAAGAGCAAAGAAAAACCCTAGAATTCTATCAAGTTTGCATCATAGCTACTTCTTAAAATCCTTAGGGAAACAGGATTTCAGAAGTGGTATCCAGTGCATGCTATTTATTAAGCATGAGGATAATTACCTTTGCCTCTGCATCGGCAACTTTTGATTTCTCCTGAGCCAGCTTTTCCTGCAGGTTGTTCTGTGATTTAATGCTCTGAGCCTGTTTGAGTCCCTCCAGCTCCAGTTCCCTGATTTTCTGCTGACGGTGCTTCCATTCTGCTGTGAGTGAAGAGCACATCTTTGTGCTATCTAATAACTTCTGCTGGGCCTGCTTTAGTTCAGTTTTGATCTAGAGGTGGGGAATAAACAAGAGTGATAGAAATAAGCATGGAAAGAAGATGGATGTGAGCCAGAACAAGCACTTTTCATAGCAGTGCAGTCCCCCAAGAGCTGACAAATAACCAGTGTCACATGGATGATTACCTCTCTGGAGCTGTCATGTGTTCGTAAGGCTTGCCAAAGTCTATCTAGCCAGATGGCAGCTGGACAGAGGAATTTTCCTAAGTGGTTCTATGCACACATGGTCTGAACATTTTCCATCCTTTCTTTCAATCTACTGCAAGTTGGCTTTCATTCCCAGTACTCCATGAAACTGTTCATGCCAGAGGCACTACTGATCTCCCCACTGCCAAAATGAATCAAAGGACAACTGAGCTCTTAGGTACCATTCACTCCCTCCATCTCAGAAAGTTCTCTTGGAGTCTATGATACTGAACTCTCCTGGTGTTCTTCTATCTCTTTGCTGTTCCTTTCTGCTCCTTCCTGTGTAGACTATTCTAATGCTACCCAACTTCTAAATATCAATGGACTACCCTAGGCCTTGAGAGTGGATCATTCTCTCCCTAGGTTCACTGTCATGATTTGAGATACCACCTTTATGCCAATAACTGTCAAAATAAAACTCCTTGAGTCTCTCCATATCAAAAATAATTTTTCTCTCTCAGTCTTCCAAATTTCAGTAAAGGATGCCACCATCTAAGGTTTTGTTCAAGCCCGTAGTCTGAGAGTCATCCTGAATCTTCCTTTCCCATCAGGAGCCCATTCGGCACCCACTGGGATGCTGCCTCCACAACATGTCTCGCATCCACCCATCCGTGTCCACCACCCTTGTCTACAACATCATCGTCTCTAGCCTGGGTCATTGCAATAACAACGTGGTCTTGCCACTTCCATTTTAGCTCCCTTCTTATCTGTTCTCTACATTGCAGCCCAAGTGTTCTTTTTTCTTTTTCTTTCTTTCTTTCTTTCTTTTCTTTCTTTCTTTCTTTCTTTCTTTCTTTCTTTCTTTCTTTCTTTCTTTCTTTCTTTCTTTCAAGAGCGAGTACATGGCGGGAGGTTGGGAGGGTTGGAGGGAGAGAGAGAATCATAAGCAGCCTCTACACCCAGCATGGAACCCAACACAGGGCTCCATCTCCCAACCCTGAGATCATGTCCTGAGCCAAAATCAAGAGTTGGAGGCTTAAATGACTGAGCCAACCGGGCGCCCCCCACTTTTTTTCCTCTTGCCAACCTCTTTTAAAACACAGGTTATTTAGTACCATGAAAGTAAAAAGGACCATCTCTATATTTAAAAATTGATGACTAACTTTTTACTAAAAATTTGAAAATTTAAATGAAAAATGCCTATAAAAATAAAATATACCAAAGTTGATACAAGAAGAAATTTAAAAATGTGACTTCTTATAACTATTAAGAAACTGAATCAGTCACTGAAAATCTTTCCCAGAAGAAAACTCTAGAATCAGAAGGATTCAGAAATGAGTTCTTGTAATTATTTAAGAAGAAATAATTGTAATTTATTTTTACAAACTCTTCCAGAGAACAGAAAAAGAGGGTATGTTATCCATCTCATGTTAAGGGGCTAGAGTAACCTTGATGCCAAAATCTGACATGGTTGTTATAAGAAAGGAAAATGACAGGCCAGTCTCATTTGTGAACTAAGATGCAAAAATTCCAAAGAAACACTGGCAAGCTAAAGTCAGCAATGTAGAAAAAGGGTAATAATTTAGGATGAGGTTGGGTTTATTCCAGGAATGCAAAATTGAGTTAACATTAGAAAATCAGTCAATGTAATTCACCATATTAACAGATTTAAAAATCAAAATATGCAGAAAAAGAATTTGATGAAATTCAACATGTGCTCATCATTAAACATTGAATGAACACTAGAAAAGAATTTTCTTAATGTGATTTTTAAAAATATTTTAAAAACCCTATAAAAACATATTAAATGAAATTTAAGAGCTTTTCCTTTGAGACTGGGAAGGAGAAAATATACCCATTACCACCAGCTCTATTTGTCACTGTAGTAGCTACTGCTTAGAACAAGAATAAAGAATGAGGGCGCCTGGGTGACTAGTTGGTTAAGCAACTGCCTTCGGCTCAGGTCATGATCCTGGAGTCCCGGGATCGAGTCCCGCATCGGGCTCCCTGCTCAGCGGGGAGTCTGCTTTTCCCTCTGACCCTCCTCCCTCTCGTGTTCTCTGTCTCTCATTCTCTCTCACGCAAATAAATAAAATCTTAAAAAAAAAAAAAAAGAATAAAGAATGAAAGGTGTAACATGTGGAAGGGAAGAAAGAAAATTATATTTATTCTTAGATGATATGATTACTTACACATAAAATACAAAATGATATAAACATAAATTATAAGAGGTAATTTAAAAGTATGCCAAGGCTTTTATTAGAAAAAAATTATTGCATTTTTATGTATTAGCAATAGTTAGAAAATGAGATTTTTAAAAATTTACCATTTACAATAGTATGGAAAGTATCAGCACCTAGGAATATGTCTAACAAAAGATGTATAAGACCTCCACAAAGAAAATTATGATATTGGGAGAAATTAAAGAAGACCTAAATATAATACACACATTTCATAGAGGATTCGATATTATAAAGATTTAAATTCTTCCCAAATTTATCCATAGATTTGGTGTATAAATTCAGTGTATAAATCCAAAAAGGTTATGTATGTATATATGTGTGTGTGTGAGTACGTGTGGGTATATGCATGTAACTTGAAAAGCTGTTGACAAAATTTATATAGAATTTCAAGTGGCCAAGAATAGCCAAGGCATCCTAGAACAAGAACCACAAGATGAAAAGATGTGCTCTATCAAATATTAAGATTTACATAAAGCTAAAGTAATTAAGGTAGCATGTTAATGGCACAAGAATAGACAAAATAGGACAATGGAACAGAATAGAGAGCTTGGAAACAGACCACATATGTACCAATATTCTTATGACCCAGGTAACAATACAGTCATGTAGGAGAATATCTTTATGTCTTTGAGGTCGACAAAGATCTCTTTTTTTTTTTTTAAAGATTATTTATTTATTTGAGAGAGAGAGAGAGAGCAGGAGCAAAGAGGAGAAGCAGAGGGAGAGGGAGAAGCAGACTCCCCACTGAGCAGGGAGCCCGATGCAGGGCTTGATCTCACTAGAATCATGATCTGAGCTGAAGGCAGACACCCAACTGACTGAGCCACCCAGCATCCCTCAAAACATATATTTAGAGAGTGAAAAAATAAGCCATAGGGTAGAAGATGTTTGTAATACACACCTGATGAAGGCTTCATATATAAAGAATTCCTATAAATTAATGGGAAAATGAAAAAGACAGAAGCCCCAAAGAAAAGCAAACAAAATCTTGAACAGGTGCTTCACAAAATAGGAACTCAAATGTCAAATAAATATATAGAAAGCTGCTCAGCTTCATTTGTAAACAGGGAAATGCACATTAAAACTGCTAGGAGCTACCATGATACACATATATGAGATTAGCAAAAATGTCAAGTCTGACAGTGTCAAGAGTTGGTGAGGATGTGGAGCAATATGGACCTTCATACCTGCTGGTGGGCATATATACCTTTAGCAGGAATTGAAGTAATATATAAACTATGATGCAATAATTCCACTCCCACTCTCTTCCTAGAGAAATACATACTATGGATGGACATCAGGATGTATGTACATGGGTGTTCACAGCAGCAGTTTTTAAAAAGTAGAGGCATTACTCAGATCCTTTTGTATATCTCACTATTTAGGAAAGAGTCTTATGTTCAATAAATGAACATATCTGAAATAATGTACTCTTATGCTGTTTAAAAGCAAAGGTCCTTGGATAAAAGCTGCTCAAGCATCCAGAGCGCTAAGCTTATGATACCTGCTTTTATATTAATTTCTGAAGACCAGATATGCCATCTCTAAAAATGTTAACAGACATGTAAAAATGACCAAAATAATTTATTAAACATAGTAGAAATGAATGTGCAGAGAAATGAAGAAATTAAACCCTATTAAATCTTGATGTCCTCTCAAAAGGCACTCTAACCCATTAGATAGGAACTTTCATTTTCCAAGAACAATGTAGCCACATATAGAAAAAGATACATGATTTCACTTATATGTGGAATGTGCAACACAAAACAAAACAGAAAGGAATTCATAAATACAAAGAACAAACTGGTTATTACCAGAGGGAGGTGGGGGGATGGGCACAAAGGTGAAGGGGATTAGGAGGTTAAAAAAAAAAGAACAATGTAGCCGTGAAAAACTCGGCAAGACACAGGCAGATCTAATGAACAGGAAAAGAAACAAAGAAATCAAGGAAAAGAAGAAATCAAGTGTTGGAATATTTGGTGCATTTGATTAGTTCAGGGTTATGAGACCTAAACTTCTTACTGTAAATAGAAAAGGTACAAGTCCTTTCATAATATATTGTCCACCTCCGCCATAGGCCAAGAAAGCTAAAGGCCTCTGGGACCTGTGATCATAGTCATAGAGCTAACATGCAGCATTTTGGTCATGCTGGTGATGATGGAATGAGATGACAGTGGAGCAAACACTATTATTGCCAATGACGTGCATCTAGGAGGGCTTCTTTAGCTTTAGGTTTGGGTATTCAAGCACTAGTAAGGGGATCCAGTATGGTGTCTCAGTGTTGGTGGCAGAACAGTTCTCTGTCTGAAGCTCTGCAAGCCTCTAGCATTCTTCTTAATAGCCCCAAGCTGGAAACATACAAGATGTCCATAAACCATGGAAAGAATAAAGAATGGCAATTTTTTGTGGTGGAATACTATACTGCAAAGAAAATGGATGAACAATAGCTATACGCCACCATGTGGGTGAACCTTCCCAACAAAGTAGGTCATAAGAAGAGAGACACAAGGTGCATATACTGATTGATTATATTTGTAAAATACTCAAGAATAGGCAAAACTGAGCTATATTGTGTGAGATTCATACATGGGTGGTGAAACTATAAAGTAAAGCAAGAGGGTTATTATCAAAATTAGTGGTTACTGCTAAAATGGGAAGGTGATGGGATTACAATGGGAAAGAGGCAGGCAGGGGCTGTTAGTATGTGGGCAATGTACTGTTTCTCATCCTGGGTGGGGGTTATATGGGTGATCACTTTACAACAATTTGTTAAACTATATATTCATGTTTTATGTACTTTCTGAGTTTCCTATGTCATAATAAAATGGTTTAAAGGCAATACATTAATACTCTAGTTTCTTAATCAGTAAGTATGTCTAATGTTAGCCAGAAACCCAGAGTTTGATCATCTCTGACTGGATTTTAAAAAGTGAGCTCTAAGTTTGCAAAGCTGAGGTTCCTAGATGATCCCAAATTGAGGAGAGGTGTAATATGGAAAGAGAATCACAGGAGAGAAACAGACTTGGACTTAAATTCTGACTCCACGATGTGTTAGCTTTGCAACCTTGGACAGTTTCTCATCTATAAAATGCTGACCCTGGGGTCAGGGCTGTAGGGAGGTTTATAAGAGATAAAGTGGACAAACTGTCAATAAAAGGTAGTTGGTTATTATATATGACTCCATTTAGGTGCCTGGCTTAAGGAACCAGCCAAAACACTGATGTCTCACTATTGAAATGTCCAGTATTTTACCTCACCATGAAGGGGATTTAAAACAGAACAAAAAATATCTTCTCCTTTTACCAATCTATCATTTACCCATCACTGAAGGACTCACTCATTAATTCAACAAACATTTCTAGGGTTTCCAGGGTGCCAACCACAGATGAGGTGTCATAATCTGTGTTGCTCTGGTCATTACACCTTGAGAAAGATGTAGTATTGCTTGAATGTGTTCAGAGTTAGACAGTTAAAATGATCTCAGAAATGTGTTTGAAAGGAAAAGTGAAAGGCTGTCTTACAAGGAAATATGATAAAGATTTGGAATTTAATTTAAAACTACAAAGGCTTGAGAGAATGTGGTCAATATTCAAAAAATCATGAAGGGTGAGGATAAGGAAGAGGTTTCTTCAAATAACCCTGGAATACTAGGACTTTCTAGAAGGGGCTCCCTTGAAGTTTGACATAAATGACTACTTGTTTTCCTCTGTATCTCCCCTACTAGATTGAGTTCCTAAAAAATAGGGACCTTTCTTAATCCATTTTTAGGTCACTTTTTGAAGAAGGTACTTTGTTCACGCTACACTAGGTATGACGAATTTTCCTATAAAGGGCCAGAGAGTAAATATTTTAGCCTTTGTGGGCCACGTGGTCTCTGTCAGAACTACTCAAATCTGCTATTACAAGGCAAAAGCAGCCATCCATAATATGTAAACAAACAGGTGTGGCTGTGTGCCAATAAAGCTTTATTTACAAAAACAAGAGGCAGGCAGTATTTGACCCATGGACTCCTACTGACCAGGGGATAAGAACTCTATCGGTTCTATCTACCGTTAAACCCTCAGTATCAACAAGATTGCCTGCCTAGATTGTGACTGATGATCAGTACATATTTGTTGAATGTTGAGTTCCAGAACTTTAGATAGGGACTTATAGAAACTAGGTCCTTAATATATGTTTACAGGATTGAACTTCAATTAAAAAGAAGCACTATTTTACCTGATGGTTCAGTTTGAATATTTATGTGGTTCATAAAATTTAGATGAACTCTGTGGATGACAGTTCTACATAGGTTATTTTAAAACAAGCATGTTTGGGGAATGTCCTCCTAACTTTCTGATAGAACAAGTCGCCCTCCTATGAATTGTACCTCGGAGCAGTTGATATTTGATTCAACCAATAATAATAGATAAATCTCTTGGGGATAAATAAGTCTATAGATAGAACTAGGGCAGGACCTCCAGCGTTTGGGGTCAGGTCATTCAAATTTAGTAAGTGTTAAAAGTTTTAGCTAATGATTTCAAAAGATTATGTAACTTAAAAAAGTTTGTCACATTTATAAGTTGACAATATACACACGCCTTGGGCGCCTGGGTGGCTCAGTTGGTTAAGCAACTGCCTTCGGCTCAGGTCATGATCCTGGAGTCCCGGGATCGAGTCCTGCATCGGGCTCCCTGCTCGGCAGGGAGCCTGCTTCTCCCTCTGACCCTCCCCCCTCTCATGTGCTCTCTCTCTCTCTCTCATTCTCTCTGTCTCAAATAAATAAATAAAATCTTTAAAAAATATATATATATATATACACACGCCTTCAGCAGCAGAGAAACAACTGAACTGTGTACCTACTTGGTAGGGCAAAGTCAGAGTGCTCACACTGCCCACACATCTGGGGGTCCTGTCACAAATATTGCAGTTGGGGAATTCGAATTCGTTTATCCCCAGGGCCAATTAGCAACTGGACTCTCTGATCCAGGCTATGCCCACTAGAATTACCTTAATGCTTTCTTCCTGAAGTAAACTATTATGCTGTTTCAAGTCCAAGTTCTTTCCTCGATCATACCGGAGCTCTTTTTCAGCTGAGTTGCACAGAATCTGGAGCCGGTGAAAATTCTGATGAAGCTGTTGTACATCCTCTTGCCGCTGGTATTTCAGTTTTTCTCCAGATGATGGATACTAAGCAAACATTTTAAAAGAGAAACATGGGCCGTTTGAAAGAATATTGCTAAAACATGTGTTCCAGCTGTCAGAAGCAGAAATGTCAGAACATGATTATTCAAACGTAAATATTCTTGGAGTTGGCTTACCTCCAGCAAATTACTCTTTTTTATACTTATGGCCATTTGGTACATGTTCATATAATTTAACTCCTGTTATTTTAGAGTGAAAATATCAACGAAATTATTTGAGCAAAGCAGTTAAGCATAGACAACTAACTTTCTTATTTTTCATAACAATGAAGGGAAACAGAAGCATGAACCATTTTAGGGTAAGACATGCTTTAAATGGGGAGTTCAAAGAGCCAATATGTGAAGAAGGAAAGCGTGAATGTGTATACAGTGTGTGTGTGAGTGTGGCATCTGTTGGCAAAAAGAAAGAGAACATTTAGAAGGAGATCTTAAATTCCCAGTCTTCCTCATTGCTTTCCTGTTACTATCACATGATTCTTCTTCAGTTACTATTCAACAACCACACACCCTCCTGCAGGTCTCCAGGGCAATAAAACCACCTTGACCAAAGGAGGAATCGTGGGGTTTTCTAAAAGATAGGCTCACATAGGTGTGCTATGTAGATAAAGAATTCAACCTTATCCAATGCAATAGATAACATATATTTAGAGTTTCCTGAGTCCTGGTCCAGTGTACTTCCTGCCCATGACTTACTGGAAATCCCATGTCATTAGTCTAGTTCTCTCTTGCTTGCAACAGAATTGTAACACAGAATTCCCCAAGTCCTGTAAAGCCCTTTAATTCCTGTCTTGGTTTAGTCAAAAAGGCAGTCTAAATCCAATTTGCTTATGCTAGAGCTTCAAGTGTCTAAGATCCCTAGAAAAAATTCTTTAATGGAATTATAATGTAATTATTAAGAACCCTAGCTTTGGAATTACTTTCAGTCCTGAATCTATCTTGAAGAAGTTAATTAGTTTCTCTCCTTTTCATTTCCTTCATCTGAAAATGGGGATAATAATGATAACTGCTGGATGCAGTAAAGGGTAAGTAAGATAATGCATGCAAGCATTTAGCACGATGCCTAGCACACAATAAGCACTCAATAACATTACTAAGTACTGTGGGTGCTACCCATCTTTATTTTAACTGCCTTCTGCTTCCATCTGAAAACAAGAGTTCTCCGGAAGCCTGGAAACCCTTGATCACCTGTCTAGCTTCTTATTTAACTATCAGACGGCAGCTTTTAATAATCAATTAGTAACCAGTAGCCCAGATGGCCACTGAACACGCCCAGGATTATATAAGAGAAGCGCCCCCTTTATACCAACGTACAGAAGTTTTTAGCCTGTTTTGAAGATGAGAAAAGCCAGAACAATAGTTCTTCTTGCCCACGTTTTCTAGTCAAGTCACTTAGCCAGAGTAGAAATGCAAATTATTTTTCATGAAAGGCAAATAACTAGTAAAGAAGCTACCAGTTAGCCAGTCGAGTGGCCCACATAAAGAGTCTCTCTTTTTCCCCCACCACGTAAATTGCTTCCTGGCAGAAAGTTATTACGGAGGCGTTTAGACTCACTCAGGCTACTGGGAACCATGTAGGAGTGCAAAGTAAAGTACTTAAGCGTCCTTTCTTGACCAATCAACAGACTTATTAAGCCAGTTATTCTCTCTGAGTCTCAGCTGACTCATCTGCAAATAAAAGGCATAAGACCAGATGATCCATCATAATGTCTCTTCAATTCATAATTCCTTAAGAATTAAAATGAAACAAATTGAAACAACCATTAATTATCTTAATTTTATAGGCTTAAGATCTAGCTTTTAATATTTTTAAATATTATCTTCATACAATAAAAACTTAATATGAACCAAATCCATATACTGGTCCCGACGACAAGATCATTCCTTTTGTGGAAACAATTAAAGCCTATAAGCCTTAAATACTCTCATCCAGTGGATGTGGATGGAACAGGCTATCCAGCCCGTGAAGCTGTCAATCATCAAACCAAGTCCACTTGTTCAGACTCCCTACTCATCAAACATCCTTCAGATTTGGATTTGTCTTTCTCAGCTCTCTACAGGTGAATGTGTTGTTCATTTAAACATGTTCAAGTGTTATTTATAATTATTACAGATAATAATTAACTGACATTCCAGTCTTACCCTATAGTCCCTATAGTCTTGAAAGTTTGGTTTAATGTGAGTTTATCCCCAAGACACAGATCTATTCTAGGGGGATTAATGCATCAAGTTTTGGAAGCTGCAAGCCTAAGGGCCAAACACCGAATAAATTCACCAAGGTAATCGATAACAGACACCCTGGAGGGCTTTTGGGAGACAGCTTGCCAGCCTTCCTTAGGAAATTAGCTTTACATGAGAACTGTATGCTTTCTTTGAATTTCTCAGCAAGGGGAAGCAAATGACATAGGGGTTAAGAGGTCAAGTTCTAGAGTAGACAGACCCAGGTTCCACCACAATGTGTCATTCTGGGAAAATTATTTAACCTCTCTAAAGCCTCAGTTTCCTCATCTGTAAAGTGGCAGTAATAATATCCTTTCTTGTTGTGTTGCTTAATACACACAAGGTATTTAGTATAGTGCCTGGAACAGAGCAAATATTCAATAATGTCATGGACAAACATGAAGCTAGATTTTTAAACCTATAAAATTAAGCTAAGTATTGGTGATTCCAGTTTGTTTCATAAACATTGGGGAAGTAATAATCTTGAATTCAGCTATTACAACCTTACCTGGAATGCTGTTGAACAGCAGAAATTAAGCCACCAAAGGCAATCAGCAGTCACAAATGATGTCACAGTTACATATGAACAATAGAGCTCACCTACTTACTCATAAAAGAGGCTCTCACAGTTCTTTTTCTATGTATTTACCATCTATATGCATTCTTTAAAGTTTAATATCTGGTCTCAAGCTATAGTTGCTTAAATGTGTATGTTATGAGATTAAGAAGATACAGCAATAAGCAGCTAGGCACTAGACAATAATCCGACAACAGGGGTGAAGACCAAAAACTTCACATACACAAGAACTAAAAGGCAGAACAATTTATAGCCACCAGTACGTCAAAGTAACCTCTACACAGAAAAAGTTTCTGAAATTATCATTGCACAGAACCCTGAAGAAAAAAACCAAACATCCGCCTAAAATGTCTTTTCTTCCTTGCCTGCTTAAAGAAGTAAATGAAATAGTGTGTGTGATACCGCTTTGGGACATGTAAAGTTCAAAATATAAATATGTTATTTTTTCCCATGAGGCCCACATCTATCTTGTTTCCTGCGGTATGTGTCCTAACACAGGGCCTGGCACATCATAAATACTCCATTAATAAAGGTTAGATAAGCAAGTAAGAGCAACTTACCCTTCTTTCAATCATTCAAAGTCATTACTATGGAACAAAATTACTGAACTCTGCAAGAATTCAGTAAAACCCTAGAGGCTATGTGGTATATAGGACCATTTGTCTTTTCACAAAGTGGCTCTTCTCCCAGATGCCCCCATATAATTTTTATATATTTAATCGTTTTTCACCTCCCTCCTGGGTATTGACAGATGATTCTTCAAGTAATGAGAAAGGGTACATTAAATAAAATTAATAAATGAACCAGGGTGTTACTTGTCATACTCTCCAACTCATTGTTCTGTAAGCGCATTGATCATTTTAAGCTCATAAGTCAAGATTTTATCATCTTTGTGACCACAGTGTGCAGCCTCTGCCCAAGCCTCCCACACTGCTCACTGCCCAATAAAGGAACTGTCTGGGGGATTTAAAATTAACCTCTTTTTGAACATTTGATGTCATACTCCCCTTTGGTCTTCTGAATAAATGCAATGGCTCCCTTCTCTTTCAAACGTATCTGAATCTCCTTTCAGGGATCTATTTTCCTTCTTTACTGTGACCTGCCTCATTTTCAGACCCTATATTTGAATCTCTTTTCAAATATCCTTTTGACTTCCTTTACTATTACTCTGCCTTTTTTTCCTATGTATACTTGAAGCCATTTTTAAATGTGTATTATCAGTCTTTTAAAGTTGGTTTGTGAATGTGTACAAAGGCCTCCCTCTGTGGATCTCAAGATAATTCCTAGAAAGGTATGTGTAGGGAAATCTTAATTTGTACAAGAGGGAACCTGCAAAATTGAGGTGTAAGAGCTGAGGTGTGGTTGGCAGTCACTCCCTGATTTCTTCAGCAGGTGGATCTTGAGTAAATAGAAAAAGCCATACTTAAAACAATTCCAAGTTTGTGGGCTTTTGCCCACCCAAACTATTTTGTAATTCTAAGTCAGGCACGATGAATAGAAAATGTGGCACAGATCCTGCCCCTCCCTATGCTGCCTCCCTGGGGCAGATGTTGAGGACCAATCAGCATTTCTTCCTGCTGAGAACTAAATGGAGCCTAAGAACCCTTTAGAACACAGTGCGTCTGCTGACGGGCTTAGTTCCGATTCTGGTTGCTATTTTATTACCATTCAGGCCATGGTGACGATCTTGCTTAACAACATACATTAATGTTGATATAAAAATGGTGCTTACATCCACAGCTGGCCAGAGGATATGGACCTAGAAAGAGTGCGTGTTGACAGCACCTACCTGGGCACTACTGTCTGAACTCTCCCCCGAGCTCTGAGACTGCAGGGAGCTCTGATTTATATGATTCAGCTCTTCTCTAAGCCTCACGATTTTCTCAGGCTTCAAGGTCAACTGCTGTCCTTCACCCTTCAAATCTTGGTTCTGTTGTGAGTCTTCCTCCTTCTGCCTCTCTCTTGGCAAAGTGCCCTCCTTTACTGGCTCCTCTGCAATTTCTTTCTGCTTACTTTCTCCTTGTTCAGGACTTGGTACAAATATAACAACAGAAAACTGTTAAAATGCTCATTATAGTAGCAGAATACGGATGGGAAAAAAAAATCAACCAGTACTGAAAGCGAATTTTTCAACTTGAATTCTGTAGCAGAACAGTTATCTTACTCTTATAAATAAAATTTAAAAACAAATGAGTCATTTTTTTTTACTCACATTCAGGGAGATGACCCATCAGAGATTTTTGTTTATACCAAATCAACCAGTTTAAGGGAGCTTTTCACTTTTTCAACATTAAGTATGGCATTGGGCAGACACAGCTTGTAAAGATTTTTTTTTAATTACTCAATAAGCTCCAGGCACTTTGGCAAGCACTGGGGCTATAACAGGACATAATCCCTGCCCTAAAGGGTGTACAATTCAGTGAGAAATAAGGACGATAACTGAGTAGATTACACTAGTAGTAAGTAATCTGAGGCTTGATGGATGACTAGGCACAAACCAAGCAAACATAAAGGTACAGGTGTGTGCATACTTGGGTTTTTTTGTTTGTTTTGTTTTTAAGATTGTATTTATTTATTTATTTGACAGAGAGACACAGCCAGAGAGGGAACACATGCAGGGGGAGTGGGAGAGGGAGAAGCAGGCTTTCAGAGGAGCAGGGAGCCAGCCCGACGTGGGGCTCGATCCCAGGACCCTGGGATCATGACCTGAGCTGAAGGCAGACGCTTAACGACTGAGCCACCCAGGCGCCCCCAGGTGTGTGCATACTGGTATGTGTGTGTGTATGTTGGGTGCTGGTATAGATGGGAACAGAAAAAAATAAAGGTGTTCCAGGATGACTTAATAAATAAAATGGATAAAAGCCTAGAGGCAAAAGAATGTCCTTTAGAAAGATCATTTGGATGCCACGTGGTGGGAAACCAGAGATTGTTAGTGGTCCATGTGATAAACAATGATGACTAGAAAGGATGGTGGGGATGGAAACAAGCAGTGGATTCTAGAGATATTTAGAAGACAATATTGATAAAATGTCATGAATTGGATGTGACAGGAGAGGGAAAAAAAGGAAAAATGGATGACACCTGGATTTCTGACTGGGGCAAATAGGCAAGTGGATGGTAGACCAAGAAGGGGGAATGTGAATATAGACTGGAGAGATGCCTCTGGAGAACATACAGATACAGAAGAATGTGAGCAGCAGCCTTGGGATCGGGTAACAGGAGCCAAGGAGAAGGGAGAAAGTGAGAGAAGGAAGACCATTGTAGACAGACGCCTGAAGACCTGTAAGGAACAAGCAAGAGGAATGAGAGCCAGGAGGGGATGTTGAGAAGCTAGAGAGGGAGGAGGAAAAATCAAGAGACTGTGAGCCGCAGAAGCCAAGGGGAAGGAATGTACCTTCAACGGTCAGACAGTGTGGATGACACAAACATGCCGAGTTTATTTTTATTCGTTCATTTTAAATTTATTTCAGCTACCTCAGAGCTTAGATAGCATGCTTCACAAATTATAGTTGGTGCTCAAATTCTTCAAGAACGCAATTTGGCAATTCAGATCAAGAGCCATAAAAATGTTCAGACCCTTTGACTGAATAACTGAATACCAATAAATTTACTGCAATAGAATAATTCATAAGAAGAAAAGAGCTGAATGTATAATAATGCTCATAAGCATACTATTTAAAACAGTGATTAAATGGAGACATAGGGGCACCTGGGTGGCTCAGTTGGTTAAGCGACTGCCTTTGGCTCAGGTTGTGATCCTGGAGTCCTGGGATCAAGTCCTTCATCTGGCTCCCAGTTCGGCGGGGAACCTGCTTCTCCTTCTGACCCTCTCCCCTCTCATGCTGTTTCTCTCTCTTTCGCTCTCTACTAAATAAATAAAATCTTTAAAAATAAATAAATAAATAAATGGAGACACAGAAATGGCTAAGAGAATTAAAGATAAATCAACTTGAAAGTGGTATAAAGACAATTCACCAACATGAAAAATACTTATTAAAATAAAATGGTACAACAATAAACTATATATATGTATGTATATGTGAATAAACATACATAATACCATGGGAAATGTATATAAACATACATAATACCATGGGAAATGTATATATAGAAAAAACTGGAAAAGAACAGGAGAAAAATTATAATTCCTTTAGCATTGTACAAAAAAAAGAATTAAATATTTTATTTTATTTTGAACTCAGCAGGTTCTTTTTTTGTTTTTGTTTTTGCGAGAGAGAGAGAGAAAGAGAGTGCAAGAGGAAGGGGAGGGGTGGGGCAGAGGGAGAGGGAGAGAGAGAATCTTAAGCAGGCTCCACGCCCAGTGCAGAGCCCAACACAGGGCTTGATGCAATGACCCTGAGATCATGACCTGAGTTGAAATCAAGAGTCGGATACTTAACCAGCTGAGCCACCCAGGTGCCCCAATTCAGCAGGTTTTTAAAGATAATATACTCAGGGCACCTGTGTAGCTTGGTTGGTTTAAGTGTCTGCCTTCAACTCAGGTCAGGATCCGAGGGTCTTAGGATCGAGCCCTGCATTGGGCTCCCTGCTCAGTGGGGAGCCTGCTTTTCCCTCTCCCTCCACTGCTCCCCCTGCTTGTGCTCTCTCACCTGCTCTCTCTCTCTCAAAGTTTAAAAAAAGAAATAAAAAAAGATAATATACTCAAACTATATAAAACAATATGAAAGACTAAAATGCTTTAAAAATAAATTTCTGATAAAATAACAATCATTTTTTCCATCCTCCATAAACTCTTTTCCTTTTCCTACTCCCAGTGGAAGCCAGATACACTTGAAGACTGCAGAAAATGCAAACATATACCTCATAATTATTAAAATGGAAAAACCGACTTCTGCTTCCAGAAAAATGGAGTCAACCTACTTTTCCCTGTTTCTCCCACAAGTACAACTAAAAGCCCGGGCATTATATATAAAACAAACATAAGAAGACATTGAGGGGTGCCTGGGTGGCTCAGTCATTAAGCGTCTGCCTTTGGCTCAGGTCATGATCCCAGGGTCCTGGGATTGAGTCCTGCATCGGGCTCTCTGCTCAGCGGGGAGTCTGCTTCTCCCTCTCCCCCTCCCCCTGCTTGTGTTCCCTCTCTCACTGTCTTTCTCTCTGTCAAATAAATAATAATAATAAAAAAATCTTTAAGAAAAAAAAAGAAGAAGACTCTGAAAGGTACAGAGAAGGTAGACCAACTAGGGTACTTAGGACCTGAGGAGTGACATGACTGTGAGCTTCCTGGGTTTTAACAGCTTTATTCCAGCAGCCAAACACCACAGAAAAAAAACTGTGGCCCCACCCTCACCCATGTCAGCCAAGGTCAGGTTGGGAGCCTATACTCCCACCTCCGCCAGGCTATAATGAAGCACCCCCATTGGGGTGGTGTCACAAGCCAACAGGGAGCAGGGACTTTCATCCCTGCCAGGCAGTAATAGACACAGGGAGTCTGGACTTTCACCCCCACCTGGCAGTGAGGAGATACCTTTCTCCCTTTCCACTGGGGTAGTGTCAGAGGAGGCCTAGTGGAGAGTAAGGACTTTCACTAACAAGACCACCCTTACCCACCTCCATGTGGTATCATGGAGACCCAGTGGATACCAGTAACAAGGCACTCCTCCCTCTCACAGCCAGAGCAGTATAAGCATAGGCCTCCCACCTTCACCAGCAGTAATGAGGAGTCCCCCTTTCCTTGGGTGTCCCATGGAGTTTGAGTGGGGAAGCTTGACTTGTACCACCCACCTGGGGTAGTAATGAGATAGCACCCTCCTACTCCCCCTGCCAGAGTGGTATCGGAAGAAGCCAGTTAAACTGAAGGCTTAAATAAGATCTAGAGTTTCATAATACCCAAAATATTCAGATTTTAATCTAAAATTACTCTTCATACCAAAACCCAGGAAAATGAAAAAAGGTAAAAATAGATGATAAAACCAACATGTCAGAATTATCTGACAAAGATTTTTAATCAGCCATTATAAAAATGCTTTGATGAGCACTTATGAACACAATTGAAATACATGAAAAAATGCAAAGTCTCAGAAAAGAACTAGAAAATCTTGGCACAGAAATAGAAAATATAAGGAAGAACCGAATGGAAATTTTGGAACTGAAAAGTACAATAATCAAAATAAAAACTCAAATGCAAAATGGACTTAAATTGTAAAAATATACATAAAACACAGGAGAGTCTTCAAGACCAGCAGAGTTCTAAGACTTAACACCGAAAGTGTGATCCATAAAAGGAAAGACTGATACACCATAAAAATGAAAAACTTCATGCTGAGATAATCCTCGTAAAAGAGTGAACAACAAGAAATGGACTGGGAAAAAATACTTGCAAATCACATATCTGACAAAGGACTAATATTAGAATTCATAAAGAACTCTCAAAACTTAACAGTGAGAAAACAAACCCGTTAGAAAATAGGCAAAGACACAGAAGGAGATTTCACTAAAGAGGACAGACAGATGCAAATAAGCACACGAAAAGATACTCAACATTATTAGCCTTCAGGAAAATGCAAATTAAAACTATAATGAGATACCACTATACACCTATCAGAATGGCTAAAATTTACAAGTGACAATACCAAATGCTAGAGAAGATGCAGAGAAACTGGATCACTCCTATATTGCTAGTGGGAATGTAAAATGATATCCCAGCCACTGGGGGAAAACAGTTCAGCAATGTCTTAAAAAACAACAAAAAACCCCTAAACATACGGTTACCATGTGAGCCAGAAATTGCACTCCTGGGGATTTATCCCAGAGAAATGAACAATTACGTTCATATGAAAACTTGAATATTTATAGCAGCTTCATTTAAAACAGCCCAAACTAGAAATAAACTGGATGTCTTTCAATGGATGAACAGTTAAACTGTGGAACAGCCATACTATGGAACACTACACAACAGTCAAAAGGATCCAATTGTTGATACAGAAATCTAGAAGAATCTCCAGAGAATTATGTTGAGTGAAAAAAGGCCAGCCCCAAAAGGCTACATATTGTATGTTATATTTATATAACACTCTTGAAGTGAAAAACTTACAGAAATGGAGAATAGACTAATTTGAATTAGACTAGGGCCTAGAGTTAGAAGTGGGTGACGGGGGAGGAATGTTAGGAGGGAGGGTCTATAAAAGAACAACAAGAAGGATCTCTGTGGTGAAGGAAATGTTCTGTACCTTGACTGTATCAATGTCAATATCCAGGTTATGATATTATACTATAATTTTATAAGATGTTACCAATGGGAGAAACTGATTAAAGGGTTCATGGGACCTCTCTATTATTTCTTACAACTGTATGCATTGTGAATCTACAAGTACCTAAAAATAAAAAGCTTTCTTTAAAAAAATGGCAAATATGAACTGGTCATTTGGGCTTAACATCTATGCAGGCACTTGATTTGTGCCTACATTTAGAAGGATAAATGACTTTATAAAGAGTAAAATTAGCCAGACCTAATGTAATTTTCTTCTATAATTGCATAGTGGCCATGCTGACATGGAAGAAGAGAAGGAGCCTTCATTATGTTTCCATAGTTTAAAGATAAAGTTTAAATGGTCTTCCTCTCAGGTGGGCCTAAGAGATGTGCCTATAAAGCCATATTTAGAGGAAGACAGTCGGTATGTCTTCTCTGACTTGGACGGAATGATGAACAAGCGCTCTCTAGGGCACAATCCTGGGGCTGATGCCATTTTACATCTTCATTAATGGTCTGAATAAATTAACAGCACTCACATGATTTTGTTAGTTGATTAAGGAGAATTAGCAATATCTTGGAATATGGGAATTTAAAGTGCTCTTGATACCTGAGGACAATTATCCATTAAATAAATGCCCTCCAAAAAGAACAGGCTTTATCCTTTCAAAAGATATAAGAGAAAATGTGTAATTTAGAAACAAAAGGCAAACTTTGGGGCACGTGGGTGGCTCAGTTGGTTAAGTGTCTGCCCTCGGCTCAGGTCATGATCCCTGAGTCCCAGGATCGAGTCCCGCATCAGACTCCCTGCTTGGCGAGGAATCTGCTTCTCCCTCTGACCCTAACCCCTCTTGTGCTCTCATTCTCTCTCTCAAATAAATAAATAAAATCTTTAAAAAAAAAAATAGTTTGGCTGCTCTATGGAGAATGGATTGGTAAAGACGTATGGAAGCAGGGAGGTTAGTTAAGAAGATATTGTGATGGTCTAAGTGAGTGATACCAGTGTCATGGAGTAGGGTAGTAGCAGTGGAGATATAGTAGAAATAAACAGATTAAATATTCTATATTTTCATGGTGGAACTGACAGGATTTGTTGATGGTTTAGATGTGGGGAGGAAGCAACAGTGACTCCTTAGGTTTTGGTTTGATCAACTGTGTGAATGGAGGGGCTATTCACTGAATGGATTGGACTGGGAAAGAAATAGTTTAGAGGAAGAGGAAAAATTTATCAGTAGCCTGGGAAATGGATATAAATTCACTGTCAAGTTGAACTGGAAACATAAGTCAACTTGAACACTTACCACATATTTCTTGGTAAAGGTAGTAAGAATGCAAGGAGATGGTGAATGAGAGTGTGTTAGAAAAAAATACAGCTCATTAAGGCATTAAGGTCAAGGGAAGCTACCAGGGGCTCTCGGGCCCAAGCTTCCTAACAAAGCAAACCCACGCTGAGATCAGCTGGGCTCTGTAAGCTTAGGGCTGCCATTGGAAGTCCAACTTTGGGTTTGACTGCAAGTACACAGTGGGGGTAGGAGGAAATCTCCATTCATTTCAATATTTTTAAAGGCATTGTTCTAGACACTGGAGAGAGTCCAGAACAAGACAGATTGGACTTCATTCTCCCATCCCACCCCATGTTATACATATACAAAGACTGAGTCCTGAGCAGTTTTTAATACCATAAAGCTCACTTTCATAGCAACTACCTAGAACCCAAGTGTCCCAGCACCTTCTAGCCCTTGAGATATTTGTGACTATGTCCTCTCCAAAGTAGAAAAAGTAGTAACCTCTGACTCAGAGTTAGGAGACTTGGGACTTCCTGCAGTCTCGCTGATAACTTGCTAAGTATGTGACTGTAACCGGAATAGGCATTTCAGTTCTCTAGGTCTCAGAGACCTCTTCTGTGAAAGAAGACTAGCTAAATAGCAGTGGTTTTCAAACATTTTAGCTGTGGCCCCTTTCTTGAAGTAAAATCTTATACAGAATTCCACATATGAAACCGATAAAGTGGGTCTTCTCTGGCTGAAATGTGAGTGGAGGGCTCCCAGTCCCACTCATCAATCTTTCCTCATCTCCAAAGGCAGTTTCTGAGGCCCGCCCCCCCATAGAGCTCCTAGAGTCTTGGAAGACTGAAGTGTGAAAACCACTAGAAGATTTGCAGGTCCCTCCTGTTCCAAGATTCATTACTTTGTAAGAAAAGCACCATACACAACAGAAAAACAAGACATAGTCCATTACCTTAAAGGAGCTAAAATGTAGTGGAAGAGATGTACTACAAGAATCAATCAATTTGGCTTATGGAGCAGCTTCTATGTGCACGGGACCATGCTAGGTGTGCTCTAACACTTTCTACTTCTTTTCAGTGGAAGATTTTTGCTCATGGCTTTCTGGCATCTTCTTCTTCTTCTTCTTCTTCTTTTTTTTTTTTTTTTAAAGATTTTATTTATTTATTTGAGAGAGAGAGAGCACATGAGAGGGGGGAGGGTCGGGAGGGTCAGAGGGAGAAGCAGACTCCCTGCCAAGCAGGGAGCCCGATGTGGGACTCGATCCAGGGACTCCAGGATCATGACCTGAGCCGAAGGCAGTCGTTTAACCAGCTGAGCCACCCAGGCGCCCTGGCATCTTCTTCACCCCAAGTCCTGCCATCATCCTGGAAGATTCCAAGGACCATACAGATCACCCACCAATGCCTTGGCGTCTCACTTCGTCAGTCTCCTTATCTCCAGTTATCTCCTCATGTCTCCCTCTTTGCTAACTATTTGAATAACCACACCATGGGTTATTATCAGCAGCAAACACTTCAATTCTGAAATAACTAAAATTAGATATCCAGATTTCAGCTTTTTCCTTTTTACATAATTTTTACATAAATACTTTCAATTCCTTGTCTCTTTTTCTATCAGCTCCCTTTACTTGCTTCTTTATCCAATGTAGAGCCCAGTGTTTGTTGTTGTTGTTGTTGTTGTTGTTGTTATTATTATTTAAGTAGGCTCCATGCCCAGCATGGAGCCCAGTGCAGGGGCTTAAACTCATGACCCTGAGGGGCGCCTGGGTGGCTCAGTTGGTTGGGCGACTGCCTTCGGCTCAGGTCATGATCCTGGAGTCCCGGGATCGAGTCCTGCATCAGGCTCCCTGCTCGGCGGGGAGTCTGCTTCTCCCTCTGACCCTCCTCCCTTCTCATGCTCTCTGTCTCTCATTCTCGCTCTCGCAAATAAATAAAATCTTAAAAAAAAAACAAAAAAACCCCTCATGACCCTGAGAGCAAGACCTGAGCTGAGCCACCCAGACACCCCAAGCCTAGTGTTCATTATTTTAATCACTGTCTAAATAAAATGTTCAGCTTTCTTCCCCCCATTGTCCTTCCACTGCATTCACGTGGCAAAACCTTAGCCTGGACAAATCCAACTGTCTTCTCATGCCTATACTAAATGTTGCCCCCCACATCACATATTCTCAAAGACAAATGCCATATAAAGTCACAGTCTCTATCCTTAACTGGGCCCTCAACACTACCTGGCTTCCCTAGTAAGCTTTCCTTTCCAATTGCCACAGTTATTATTTCAAACTTTTTCACTCTGACATTTCTATTACTCTCTTTCAGCACATGACTTTCTTTCCTACTTCACAGAGGACACAAACTATCAAACAAGTACTTTGATTTCCTCTCAAGTTAAAAACTCACTTGGATCTCTGTCCATCTTCCCTTTCTTCCTCCTGTTACAATGGACCAGGTGGCCCATCTCCTAAGGCTAGTGCCCCTCTGGTATTTGGAATACTAAACCTGTCCATTTGGGGTCTCTTTCTCAGCATTTAAACACAACACATTTTAGGGTGCCTGGGTGGCTCAGTCGTTAAACACAACACATTTCCTCTTACCTCAGCTCCATATTCCCTTCTTTCCTTTATAACCAAACTTTTTGGAAAGCATCCACACTCACCATTTTTACTTCCTCAAATTCCACTCATTCCTCAGTTCACTCCCATTTACCATCCCATGAGATGCGATCTAGGAGGCCATTTGTTTTTTGCCCTTCATTGGAACAACTCTTACTAAAGTCTTCAATCACATTCTTAATCCTGAATTCAGTAGTCACCTTTTGTTCTTTATTTTCTTGGCAGCACATGACACTATTTACTATTTCTTTCTTCTTGAAACACTCTTTAATCTGGCTTCTGTAACACATACTCTCTTGACTTTTCTTCTACTTCTCTGGCTGTTTTGTCTACATTAAATTAGGGGTAATTCCTTCTGTCTCTTATAGAGAGGCTTCCCTTACATTTCTGCCTTTGGGTACCTTCATCAAGCAACTTACGGGACCATCTCATCCATCACAGGACTTCTGCTACCATCTACTTATTGATGATTCTCAAATTTACCTCCAGCCCAGGCTTCGCTCTTGGCATGGCTGTTCTAAAGACACTTCAAAGTCAACGTATCAAAAGTTGCACTCCTTTCCCACTTCCCTCAAAACTGCATTCCCTAACTCAATGGATAACACCATCAAACCAGAAACTTGAAAGTCTTCCTTAACCTCTGCTAATACCCAAGTCCCCACCTACCATACCGTCTTCCTCACTTCCTATACTCATTAGTCCCTAAGTCCTGTTGATCCATTTCCATTCACTTTTCTCTATCCTCACCAACACTATCCTCTCTCACCAGATTGTAGCAACAGCCTCTGAACTAGTCTCATTACCTTCATTCCTATACTAACAATCTATTATCCACACAGCAGGCCAAATCTGTTTTGGTCTCTTCCATGTTACTAAACCCTGCGGTAGTTTCCTATTGTACAAACGTCCCCATGCGGGTACTCATGTTCCCTCGTGATCAGGTCCCTGCCTACTTCCTCACTCTCATCATTTCCTTCCCCATTTCTTCTCTTCATGCTCTGTGCTGTAGCAGCACCGAGGTCACTGAGTTCCTCAAACAAATCATGCCTTCTCTTGCACATGTTATATTCCCCCTGAAAATTACTCCCTCACCTTTTTGCTTGACGCTGGGTTATCTATACTTCAGGACTCAGTCTGTTACTTCCTTTAAGAATATTTTCTGGTTTCTTAGCCTGGACCAGGGCACCTCCTTTGTGCTCCCATAGTATCCAATACTGCTTTGTTTAATTGTCTATCTTCCCCCCACAGGCTATATGGACCATGAAGGTAGGAGCTATGTCTTATTTTGTATCCTTAGTATCTCCCTATAGTACCTGGCACATGGTAGATACACAATTTTACTGTCAAATGTGATTGTGTAATAGATCTGAGATAAATGGAGGCTGTGAAGTGGGGCACAGGAGATAAGTAAGTGAGGAAACATTCCAAAAAGAGGAGATAGGGAAGCATAGGGCAGATACATAGACTTCTCACAGTCTCAGTGATGGGAAGTAATTTGGACCATGTAATGGAAACAGGTGGCAGCAAGGAGCTCTTTAGAGAGAAGTCCAGTATCTTTATCATGGCAAGGTTCCCCACCTCTAACGGAATTAAGGCCATAGCCTTGCTCCCTGTGGCAAGTATCCCTACCAATGATCCCAAGTCAGCTGGGTGGATTTTTGTCAGCTTTGATAATTAATGTTAACATCTTCTCTGAAAAATGTTCAGAGTGGTCACTTCAACTCCATTGCCACCTACTCAATCAGGCCACTATCTCTTCATCTGTGGTTCATATCTGGATTAATAGGTCTGTTTTTCTTCTTCAATTTATCTCTTCTAGAGATACTAGAACAATCTCCCTTAAAAACCTGGTAATACACCGTTCTAATGCTCAAGAACTAGACTTCCTTTTTCCGCTATAGCAAACCTATATGCTGTGACCGACCTTCTCGGCTCTTCGCTCTTGTGACCACTATCATGCCTGTTCCCCACCACGTCTCTAATATGCTTTTCCCACTTCTGCAACTTGGTTTCATGATTGGGAATCTTGGACTCAGAGCACACTCTAAAGTTAAAAGCAACTTTTAGGAAGGCATAAAATTCAGCAGTCCAAAACTAGCAAAAAAACCCCGAAAAACAAAAAACCCTCCTTCTACGTTAAGATGTTTACAAAGATAGAACTTTGGCTGCACCTAGACCATATTTTCCTAGTTCACTGATGATGTATCCTTCAGTATATAGTATATAAGTCAAAATTGCCATCTATTGTTTCTTCTGATGATCTAGTTCTAGGATTTTGCCCAGACAAAATTTGATTGCATCTATTAGTTTTTGTGCCAAAGCAGAAAAGCATTAGCCAAAAGTCTCAAAAGTTTCTGTGAAAGATACTTCTGTTGAAAAAGCAGAAATACAAGAGTTTGAGGCAAGATTAACAAGAAAGGAAGGAAGGAGGGAAGGAAGGAAGGAAGAAAGGAAGGAAGAAAGCAAAGGTTATCAAAATGATCATCAGATACAATGTTAAATAAAAACAGCAAAAAATCTCTTGGCAGAGTATAGTCTAAGTTAGGACATTAACAAATTTCCCTGGTGAAACTATAGGTTATTATCATTCCTTTTATTTTTCCATGCTTTCCAAATTTTCTACAAAAAGCATGAATTTATTTTAAAAAGCAAGAAAAGGTTTAAAAATGTAATAATATATCAAAAGACAAACTCTTTGGGGGAATGCTTACTTATAATTAATTTTTCTATTCACATCATTTGGAAATTAATGTCAAATTCTTACAATGATCAAGCCAAATAGGGTAATTGTACCCCCAAATAATTAATGTGATATGGGACTTTCTCAATTTACCAGATTTCCTCTCTCTCTTCCTTTGGGCTTTGAATCTCTACTTCCAAAATTGGTAGTTTAGACACATCTTTATATATATCTTTACAGATATTTTCACTTGTAATTAAATTAGTCGGTGCAGTTTTTCTCCCTACAGTAAAATGATTTAATTGTTCAAATTCTTGTGAAAGCTTCAAGACCTGTAAAGTGAGAAGACAAATATCCTATTTTGCATATTCTAATATATAATTATGAGAAAGTACATTCCATTAAATGCTTAAATAATTATTGACAAATAATATAAATTGACATCCTATTTGAAGTCTTCTTCTAATTTAACTTAACACTTTGGGGTTGTTATGTAATCTAATCCGTTTTTACCATAGGCATAAGAATGCATAAATCTGTGGTTTTAAAGAAGGGTATTTTTGGAGAAAGGGAGAGAGAGGGAGAGTGATAAAGCAAATGTGGTACCATACTAATACTGAAGGGGTGAAGGTACATGGAAATTCTTTGTACTATTTTTGCAACTTTTCTGTAAGTCTGAAATTATTTCAAAATAAAATGTTTTTTAAAAGAGAGAACAAGGGAGAGCCAGATTACCAGGATAGTGATCTGGACCTCTCATTTTTACATTATATTCCTGTTGCCTCAGTTCCTCTTCTGTGTTGTGCTGTCCAGTGATATTTCATAACACAAAATCCTTTAATTGTACAGTGTGATGATAACTCACTTTGCTGACGAGGTCCCACAAATAAAGCTTAGTTATAGGATGTGCCCCATGTATCCACCTTTCTAGGTAGCAAACCCATGTCCTGGATCTTTCCCTCCTTAGGTCACATACTATTTTGATCCATGTCCCAATCCCTCAACAACTTGTACCCTGCTTTCAGGATAACAACTTCAGAGAGGGTAAATGAGGCCTGGACTTAGTCCTCCATTTCACATGTGGTATGGAAATACAACCCAATATATTTTAATTGTGTGTTCAAGCCTTTACTCCTTCCTACCATTTTAATCAAGACCAAGAGTAACTGAGGAAGAGAATTTTCAGCCAGGAGTAGTTAATGATAAGTGGGACTCCAGGAATCACCCTGCAGGCAACCTCTCCATCTAACCCTGGTCTGGCAGCCATTTTTATACTTGGGGAACACATTAGGGTCAGGACATTTAAACATTTTCCTAATTCTAAGTATGAACCTAATTTTCAGTATAACTGAAAAAAAAAATGCTTTGATTCAAAGGTTTAAGGATGAAGACATTTAAGTAAACTTTTGTTTGTCTTGAATTTTGGGGGTGGTGGTAAAATACACATAACATAAAATTTACCATCTTAGCCTTACATGCTTAAGTGTGCCGTTCAGTGGTATTAAATACATTCACATGGTTGTGTGACCATTACCATCATCTATCTCCAGAACTCTTTTCATCTTATAAAACACACTCTATACCTATTAAACAATAACTCCCCCTCGACCTCTCCCCCAGCCCCTGAAACTACCATTACACTTTTTGTCTTTATGATTTTGACTACTCTAAGTACCTCACATAATTGGAATCATATAGTATTGTGTTTTTGCGATTGGCTTATTTCATTTAGTATAATGTCCTCAAGATTCATCCATGTTGTAGCATATTGCAGGATTTCCCTCCTTTTTTAAGGCTGAATAACTTTCCATTGTGTGTACATGCCACAATTTGCTTATCTATTCATCCATCAATGAACACTTGGGTTACTTCCACATTTTAGCTATTGCGAATAATGCTGCTATGAAAATGGGTGTGCAAATTATCTCTTCAAGACCCTGCTTTCAATTGTTTTGGGCATATACCCAGAGAGTGGAATTGCTGGATCATTTGGTAGTTCTATTTTTAAGTAAACCTTTTACATTATAATATGTACTCCAAAAATTAAGCTGTTGGGAAACTGATTTAAAGTAAAAAATTCACAGAGTAATCCTAAGAGTGAAGTACTGGTTGAAGTCTATTCTGAGATGCAGCTTGGCTTATAACCTACACTAATGGCAATTTATTCTATAATAATAAAAGAAACCCCAATTTCCAAGTCATCTCTTTCTGAAAATTAATTTCCTTTTATCTTATCCTAATAAAAGATAAAATCAAACACTGAACATTTAAATAATTAATTCAGTCTCACCTTTGTTTCTAATTCAAAATTCTCTCTTTGTAGCAGGTTATATGCTATTAAAAAATAGTTTCTGTCTCTTGATGCCCCTGGAAGACTTTGAATCTCGTTATAAAGGCATCTAAGTTCTGACTTTGATTTTTGCAATCCCTGATTAAGAAATAGAGATATTTAGTAAAATAAAATAAGACTTTCTGCATAAAATGTATAATACTTCTAGAGAGGAATCTTTGAAATGACTCACATATTTTTTGTGTTTTAAATATTCCAACTTATTCTTCTGGCAGAACTACTTTCTTAGTAATTAAAGTTTACTTAAATCAATTATTTAAACTGAGCATTCTTGGTTTCTATCACTCACTGGGCTTCTAGAGTCATTCCTACTTTCAGCAAGGCTTCTAGAGAGGTAAATTCTTCAGCAACTCCTGCATTAGTTATATTACCTGTTTTAACATGTATCTTTTTTAAAGTTACCTTTTACAGAAAAACCATGCCTTTAATTTTGTGACAACCCCATGCAGCTGGGCTACTGAAACAGGCTCCGAGAGTGTAAGTGGCCTGCCTAAATTCACATAGCTAGGAAGTGGTAAAGCTGAGATTCAACTGTCTGACCAACTTCAAACTGTGTTCTTAACTACAAATTATGCTGCCTTACTTAATAATGTATATTCAGTGACTTAATCAACTAGGGTTTCCTCTAAGCCTCTGATTTTTCAGAGGCTATATATCCGTGAGAGCAAACACTTTAGTTATATGTAGATTCTTATCAAATTTCTACACTGATGACATGGAATATACAGTTTGGTTGGTGGACGACTGGGACCTGAGAATCTGTGGTGCCCTATGATGGGAACAGGTGATATGAAATTTACTTTAGGAGAGGAGTTACTTGGTATTTTCCCAAAGCCTTGAAATCAGAAGGGGAAGAGAGAGTTGATGAGGAAGGCGTTGGGCAAAAAGGAGAGAAAATAGAGAGTGGCCACCCAAAACCACAGGAAGAGGTCAACTGGTATCAGTTTCCTACCTCATTGCATTGAAAATTTCTATAGGTCATCAGGATGGGATTTGGGGCAATGCACTGGCTGTCACCCACCCTGCAAACTGATATAAGTGTCACCGTCCTCTAAATTGGTGATCTAGACTTCCATGGACTCACTTCCAGGTCTCTCTTCCAAATATAGGCTGGTTGTCTCCTGATAGATCTTTCCAAGATGGTAGGACAAGCAGTTAAAAGGAGAGACAAGTCCATGACTCTATGACCACCATAATAATCAAATACCTGCTACTTAAAGGCCCCTCTTTGCCTGGTGCTGGAACTCAGCTTGTGGAAAGGACACTCACCCCATTATTACTAACAGAAACACACATTCTATAGCTACGATTTATTTTAAAGTCAAACTAAATGGTAACATGAGATCCCTAAAGTAGGAATGCAAAAAGAGGGAAATAACATCCTAAGTGGCAAAATACCTCACTTTCAACTTTCAAAGTCTTCTGTATAATATTAAAATCAGATGTCAATTGCCTTCTGCTTTCTTCTGATGACTCACTTTCAAATATTTCAATTTTTTCTTGGCTCATTTTCAAAATCTGCAAAAAGCATTTTACATAATTAATTCTATATACTTTAATCATGTTTCTTATAAATTCTGATAATAATAATTTCCCATCTAACTCAATTATATAGTCATTTAGGGGAGATATGAAGCTGGGAAAAGTAATTCATGGTACCATAGCTCGTAAGAGACATTTTTCTCTCTGAGCCTGTTTCTCAACTGTAAAACGGAGCTGACACTTGTTCTAGATACATTATAACCATCAGAGTAGGAATGAAGTGAGATTTTGAATGTATTTTGTTGAGCACCTACCAAATATAAAGTCTTGTTAAAATCTTCCCAGATTAATTGATAATAATAATTGCAATAATAATGAGAGCAGCTACTAGTTAGTGCTTGCCATGTGTCAGACATCATGATACATGCTTTACTTGCATTATCTCATTTTGTTTTCCCAGGACCTCTACGAAATTGGAACTACTATATATATATATATATATATATATATTTTTTTTTTTTTACAGAGAAGGCGAGGCTCAGATATATTAGGTATTTTTCCCAAGATCACATAGCACTGGGATTCAAAATAAGTCCTTACTTTTAATATCTACTCTATTCGGACTTGCCAAAGTATATTTTCTCTTGTTACAAAAACCTATTAGGAAATTAAATTGAGGCCAAAATGAATTTGGTGGCTATAGACTGAGAACTGAGCCAATTCTCGTAATACTGTCATCAAGCTGCAGACCCTTCTTGACAGTCAGAGCACACCTGTTCAGTGAGCTAACTGCTCGTTTGTACCAGCCCGCCAGGGAGCAGCATGAAATTCATAGCTCTCTATTCTCCAACTTGGGAAACCAAGAATGATTCATGGGAAAAAAGTCTTACCGGTTTTGTTCTATTTACCAATAGTGGAAAACTGAGCCCGTTACTTAACTTAGGCTCAGTTTCGTCATCAGAAAAATAGGGATAATGATGCCTACGCACATGTAGGCAAATGCTCTGTAAATGGCAGTTTATGTTATTGGGTTCTGAATTTTCACATTTACTCAGTTGTGAGGCAATACCTTTAAACCATCCTTACAATTTCAACACACTAGTTTATCCAAAATACATTTTCAGTGGGCTCCTTCCTAACTGACTACTCCTGGGAAGGCTTTCTGTAACCACTGATCACAATCACAGGATATAGATTTACCACTCCTGGGGGTGTATTTTCTCTCTTTGCCTATATTCAGCTATTCTTAAGCATCCTTATGGAGTCTGCCTCACCTGTATTAGCAGCTTTCACTGAAAATTACCTTTTTATTTCTTAACTCATTCAAATCTTGTACTTGCACTGTCTCTTGACTTTTCATACAGGTTTCTCTGGTGTTTTCCTATATTACTGATAACTCGGGCTCTAAGAGGGAAATCTTAATCCAAATAAATCATCAGTTAAAATACATACATACATGTGTTATTCTAAAAAATACTGAAAAAATAAGCTATAGTTCTTAAGCGTCCTTCCCTGAAGCTACACCTTGAAAACTTTCCGTACCAACCAGTTTCACCTCTTGTCTGGTCTTGGATCCTTTGGAGAGTTGCTTTATTAAGTGTTTGAGCCCTCACTGCTGTTTGGCAGCTGAACCAAAGGAACCAAGTATTAGAAAAATACACTACAGGATCCTCATTGTCCTGATTTAAGCTGCTAATGTACCTTTTTTTTTCACTTTTGAAAAGTAACACTTTATTATAGATTGGCCCAGTAACAAAACTATATGCAAAAGAAGCTTCTGAGTATTTAGTTGTAATTTAGAAATAGAAGACACCAACACTGATATTACTTTTATTTAGAATTAGGTTTCAACAGAAACTTCAATTAAGTTTAGTTCAGAGACAAAAACATTCATTTACTTTAGCTGAAGAGGAAAGGGTTGATCCACCAAAGAGTTTTACCTAATTACATTTTGGAGAAAAGTATTCTGGGGCTTTGCTTGTCCTTCTGGATTCATAATTTACTGCCAGATATGTACTAAATTAACCAACAGGTTTTTCAAAAATTAATTTATTAGTTTAGTAAAGTCGATTATCAATAATTTACCCTTCTTGTGTTTAATATTCATAAAATAGGAAGAGATGGATTGGAAAGAATGGGACAGGCAACTGGCAAAATGGATGCTGAAACCACCCCGCCCAGTGTAACTTTTACAAATCCTCCTGTCTGGGGTATAGAAAAAAGACCTGGTTAAGAATCAAGTCGACTTCCTAGCAGCACTGGACAAGGATATAGGAAAAGGTATATTTTTTCCTCAGAGCAGCTTCTCCCCTTCACCAGCCCCCGCTTTGCCCTGATGAATGTTTCTGCATGTCCACACATGACATGCTGATGCATTCAGCACCCAAGGCAAGAATGTCCTTGGCTCCACCTTTATACCACCTGAGATGCCTCAGTGCAAAGTGCGAGAAACATTTCAACTCTTAAACATGAAAACTCCCCTCATTTCGTGTTTTCCTTTGTGTTTCTTCGTATAAGAATGTCATGTATTTTAATGCTATGACTTTTAAAAGATAGCTTTTCAAAAGAATATATATATATATGAAATTTAACATAATTTGCGGCATACTAAAAATGGTGATGCATTTACGCAATGTATGTCCTTCATGTACTTCATGGCGACCAAAGTTTAACACAGAAAAACAGAGCAGAGGGGCAGAGGGGCAGCGGATACTGTAAGGAATGAGCAGTGGGATAGAGAGAGCTCTGGGTAGCTGATGGGAGCCAACCTCACCTGTCAGGCGGCAGTAAGCAAAGGCAAGCACTACCAGACTCGCTAGGGAACTGCCTCATTGGCATGGGCTAACCACCAACGACTCTGGAGAAAGGTGTAACAGCTCAGAATTTTCCACTTTCAGTGTTCTACTACCCCAAAGGTGGGGATCGTCTCATGCTATGAAGCAAACTGTGCCTCCTGGGCACAGGATGACAAGTGCCACTGCCACCCCCACTACATGCCTGCGCGATGCTGGGCCCTCTCACAGACACAGGCCAGGGGACGGCAGGTGCGGGCACTGGGGAGGATGGATGCAATATGCCCAGTCATCACCTCCAGGTGGACACGATTTATGTGCTCAGTGTGGAGCATGTGGTAACCCCCATGAGGTATAATTAATCCCCTATATAACCCCCCCATAAATCCTCGTAAGAGCTGACATGACGAGCACTGGGCGTTATATGCAACTAATGAACTGTTGAACACTACATCAAAAACTGATGTACTACATGTCGCCTAATTGAACATAAAAAAAGAGTTGATATGATGTACATAATCAGCTCTAAGTCCAGACAAACCTGGAACAACTCCTAGCTCTGCCTCTCACTTTGTTCCAGTCCCTTTAAGTTCTCTCAACTATGAAATGGGAATATCCTTACTTACCTTGGGGAGGGCTGTTACAGGGATTACTTGAGATTTATGTAAACAGATCATGGCATATGAGAGATGCTCAATATATTGTGGCTATAATTATTCCTTTTTAAATTTAATTTAACTTATTTATTTGACAAAGAGAGAGAGCACAAGCAGGGGGAGTGGCAGGCAGAGGGAGCTGAGCAGGGTGCCCTATGTGGGACTCCATCCCAGGACTCTGGGATCATGACCTGAGCCGAAGGCAGATGCTGAACCGACTGTGCCACCCAGGTGCCCCGGCTATTATCATTCCTATCAGACACCTAGCATTTCTTCTTTTTAAGCATTTTCTCTGAGAATATGCATGTTAGCAGCATTAAGATGGTCTAATTAATGGTAAATCTGTCTGCATATAGAAATGGGTAACAAATACAGGTCATTATCTTGAGGCGGCTGCACAATTTAAGGGATTGGTTTTCTAAATTATTTGTCCTTTTAAGGTCATCCCCTCCCATTTATTTTCAAACACATTCTTATGGGGAAACTGTCTACAGGGTGCCCAGAAACAGAGGATTCTCTGGTTGATGTGGAGGCAGAAGACCTAGGACTCTGCATCTGTGGAACATCAAGGATCCTTGAAACACAGTTTGAAAATCATAGTGGCAAAAACATGGGTGTTGCAGTCAGTTGAAATTTGAAATCTTTACATTTATGAATTTGTGATCTTGGTTTCCTCGCCTATGCAGCAGGGTGAATGACACCTATCTCCCACAATTTTATGTTAACATTAAATGGGTTATATCAAACCCACAGCAGAGTCATTACAACATTGTGTAGGCACTGAAATCTTAGTTTCCATCGTCTTACTTCCTTTTTGTAGAGAACAGAAAGTAAAGTAGTAAGAGACCGGGAATGATGGCATGAGGCACCCACACACTCACATAAAAGCTGAAGATCCATGCCAAGGGGAGCATGGCCCTGCATCAAGATCTGAAACTCCTAACCTACTGATTACAGCACTCAGTTCACTCAATTCCACAGCTGAGAATGATTCTTTAGTTAATACTTAGTGATAATGGGGTGCCTGGGTGGCTCAGATGGTTAAGCGTCTGCCTTCGGTTCAGGTCATGATCCTGGGGTCCTGGGATTGAGCACCGCACCAGGGTCCCTGCTCAGCGGGGGGCCTGCTTCTCCCCCTCCCTCTGCTTCTCCCCCTGCTCATATTGTCTCCCTCTCTCTGTATCTCTGTGTCTCGAATGAATAAATAAAAAAACCTTTAAAAAAAAATACTTAGCGATATCACCATTGCCTGGCTGCTAAACTCGATCAAGAAAGCTTGAATCTTTTTCTTCACAGAAGATCAAGAGAGAACTTTGAAGGCAAAAATTTATTTAGTATTATTTTAGAAGTCCACACATATTGCAAGTCTTCATGACAAGATCAAGAAAACTGGTTTATACCACAGCCTAGAGGTTTGAGATTAGACAAAGAAAAATCTTCTGGTATTTAAAATTAAACATAAGAGGGATATGTATGATCTTTTCTGAACATGTTTTAAAATATGACATATACTCATTTATTCAGAATGTCATGGATGACATCTATCATAGAGGGAGGTGGATTAGCCAGTTACTCTACAAGGATCTTTTCTACTGTTAAGAATTCTGTGATACAGAGGGCCACATGGCAGTGCACCACTGGTACGTCTCTCTCCCTTCAGGAAAGAACTTGGCACGCTCTTCCCAGGCAGCCTCCAATGAACGACTGAGCATGGTGGGGATATTAAGTCCTGGCCATTTCTGGTTAATGTGGGATTCCTTCACAGGTTATCACTGTGCCAAAGCCCTGCTGGTCTGAATGAGACTCCTCAGAACTACACCACAGTCTGAGGCTCTTCCTATCCAATCTTCCTTCCTTCTCCCTCTTTAACAGATATCAGACCTGCATCATGATCTAAAGGCTTTGCTAGCCCATGGCTGTCCTTCCCTTGATCCTTCTCAGGTACCACCCCCAATAACTCTCCTGCAATTCTAGGTTTGTCTTGGTGCCTGCATCCCAGATCAGCCTCCTCCCAGTGGATATATAGGTGACAGAACAAGGAATGGGCCACAGTCATGGTCACCAACAAAGACAAAAGAAAATGATCATTTGTTTAAAGACATGAATATAAACATCCAAGAAGCTCACTGAACTGCAAGAAGAATGAAATCAAAGAGACCCACACTGAGACACACTATAATCTGGCCACTGAAAGCCAAAGATAAAGAGATAAGCTTGAATGCAGCAAGAGAGAAGTGACTTGTCACTTACAGGAGATCCTCAGTAAGATTATGAGCAGATTTCTCATCAGAAACTTTGGAGGCCAGAAGGCAGTGGGCTGATATATTCAAAATGCTAAAAGAAAAAAACTGTCAGCCAAGAATTCTATATCCAGCAAAACTGTCCTTTCAGGAGTGAGGATGAAATTAAGACATTCACAGATGAACAAAAACTGAGGGAGTTTGTCACTACTAGACCCACCCCGTGAGAAATCCTAAAAGGAGTCCTGTAGGTTGAAATGAAAAGATACCAGATAGTAACTCAAAGCCATATGAAGAGATAAACATAAATACATGGGCAATGATAAAATCTAGTGTTATAGTGACAGTGGTTTAAAACTCCCATTTTGGTTCTCTACATGACTTAAGAGATTGATATATTGCTTTAAAAATTATTATTAGCCTAAAATCTAGTATTATTGGAACTTTCATTCTAATTCCATAATTCGGTTTCTACATAATTTAAGAGACTAATACATTTTTAAAAAGCAATTATTAATTCATGTTTTTGGATACACAATATATAAAGATGTAATTTTGTGATGTCAATTTCTGAGAACAGAGCTGTAAATGAGCAGAGTTTTTGCATATTATTAAAGTTGAGCTGGCATAAATTCAAGGTGAAGTATTATAATTTTAGCATGTTAAATGTAATCCCTATGGTAACTGCAAAGAAAATAGTTAAAGAATATACTCAAAAGGGAATGAAAAGTAATTAAAATGTTTTATTACCAAAAAAATCAACTACACACAAGAGAGACACTTAAGCAGGAAATGAGGGAGACAAAAAGCTATAAGGTACATAGAAACAAATGACAAAATGACAGAAGACCTACTTTAATAATTACTTTAAATGTAAGGTACTTAATCTCTCTGATCAAAAGACACACATTGGCATCATGGATAAAAACACAACATGATCTAACCTTATACTGTCCACAGAAGATTCACTTTAGATCCAAAGATGCAAAGAGGGTGCAAGCAAAAGGATTTAGTAACCAAAAGAGGATGGGGCTAGTTAAACTAATGTCAGACAAAATAGACTTTAAATCAAGAAATATTACAAGAGACAAAGAAGGGCATTATATGTTAATAATAGGTTTGACACAACGATAAGATATAATAGCACCTAATCACCAACCAAAATATATAAGGCAAAAATTGGTTAATTGAAAGAAGACATAGACATTTCTACAATAAGAATTGGAGACTTCAATACCCCACTTTCAATAATGGATAAACAGTCAGATATAGGATAAGTAAGGAAATAGAGGACTTGAACAACACAATAAAGCAACAATATCTAAAAGACATATATAGGACACTCTACTCAATGACAACAAAATACTGACTCTTCCCAAGTGCACACAGGACATTCTCCAGGATAGACCACATTTCAGGCCACAGACTGAGTCTTAGTAGATTTTAAAAGACAGATATCATACAAAGTATCTTCTCCAACCACAGTTGGATGGAGACAGATATTAATTACAAGGAAAACTGAAAATTTCACATATATGTGGAAATTAAACAACATACTCTTAAACAACAAATGGATCAAAGAACAAATCACAAGAGAAATCAGGAAATTTCTAGAGATGAATGAAAATGAAACATGAAACTACAACATATCAAAACTTATGGGATGTAATGAAATATGTGCTAAGGGGGAAATTTATAGGTATAAATGCTTACATTAAAGAATGAGAAAGATCTGGGGTGCCTGGGTGGCTCAGTCGGTTAAGCATCTGCCTTTGGCTTAGGTCATGATCCCAGGGTCCTGGGATCAAGCCCCACATCGGGCTCCCTGCTAAGAGGAAAACCTGCTTCTCCTTCTCTCTCTGCCTGCCTCTCTGCCTACTTGTGCTTCACTCTATCTCTCTGTCAAATAAATAAATAAAATCTTAAAAAAAAAAAAAAGAATGAGAAAGATCTGAAATCAACAACCTAACTTTTTAATTTAAAGAAGTATAAAAAGAACAACAAACTAAATCCAAACACAGCAGAAAGAAATAATAAGAGTTACAGCACAGATAAAATATAGAAAAATATAGAAAATCAGTGAAACCAGAAACTGGTTCTTTGAAAAGATCAACAGAATTGACAAACCTTTAGCTAGAATGAATAAGAAAAAAAGAGAAGACTCAAATTACTAACATAAAAGTTGAGGGTACATTCCTATGTATTTTACACATAAAAAAAGCATAGAAGAAAGTACTTTGAACAATTGTACACCAATAAACTGGATAACCTACATGAAATGGACAAATTCCTAGAAACACAAAACCAATGAAGATCAGGGATACCTCGGTGGCTCAGTCAGTTAAGCGTCTGCCTTCAGCTCAGGTGATCATCACAGGGTCCTGGGATCGAGTCCCATATTGGGCTCCCTGCTCAGTGGGGAGCCTGCTTCTCCCTCTGCCTGCTGCTCCCCCTGCTTGTGCTCTCTCTCTCTCTGGCAAATAAATAAATAAAATCTTAAAAAAAAAAACACAACAAAGACTGAATCATAAAGAAACAGAAAATTTGAATAGATCTATAACTAGTAGGATACTGACTCAGTAATCAAAAAGCTCAGGTACAAAGAAAAGCCCAGGCGTGATGGCTTCACTGGTAAATTCTACCAAACATTCAAAAAAGAACGAACACCAATCCTTCTCAAACTTTTCCCAAAACTTGAAAGGGAAGAAACACTTTCTAACTCAATCCTGTGAGGCCAGCTGACCCTGACATGAAAGTCAGACAAAGATACAAAAAGGAAGAAAAAAACACGGACCAGTATCCTTTATGAGCACTGATGTAAAAATTCTCAACAAAATATTATCAAAATGAATTTAACACCATATTAGAAGGGTTATACACCATGACCAGATGAAATTTATTCCTGAAATTTAAGTATGGTTCAACATACAGAAATTGATCAATGTAATACACCACATTAAAAGTATGAGGGAACAGGGGCACCTGGGTGGCTCAGTCGTTGGGCGCCTGCCTTCGGCTCGGGTCATGGTCCCAGGGTACTGGGATCGAGCCCCGTGTCAGGCTCCCTGCTCGGCGGGAAGCCTGCTTCTCCCTCTCCCACTCCCCCTGCTTGTGTTCCCTCTCTCGCTGTGTCTCTCTCTGTCAAATAAATCTTAAAAAAAAAAAAAAAAAGTATGAGGGAACATTGACATGATCATCTCAATGATGCAGAAAATGCATTTGACAGGATCCAATGCCCTTTCATGATTAAAAATACATGAAATAAACCAGGAATAGAAGAAAACTACCTCAACATAATAAGAGATTTATAAGAAACCCACAGTGAGCATCATATTCAATGGTCAGGGATTGAAAGCTTTTCCTATAAGATCAGGAACAAAGCTTTCACCACTTCTATTCAACATAGTATTGGAAATTTGAGTCAGCAATTAAGCAAGGAAAAAAAAAGACATCCAAATTAGACAGGAAGAAGTAAAATTATCTCTATTTGCAGATGAATTATCTTACATGTAGAAAATCTTAAAGATTCTACAAACAGTTAGACATAATAAATGAATTTGCTGAGTAACAAGATACAAAATCAACACACAAAATTCAGTCACACTTCTACACACTAACAACAAGCAATCTAAAAAAGAAATTACAAAAACACTTCCATTTATAGTAGCATCAAAAAAAATAAAATGTTAGGAATTAACCTAACCAAGGAGGTGAAAGACTTGTACAATGAAAACTACAAAACATTGCTGAAAAAATTAAAGAAAACAAACAGAAACATATTCCATGTTCATGAATTGGAAGACTTAACATTGTTGAGATGTCAGTACTACCCAAAATGATCTACAGATTCAATGCAATCCCTATCAAAATCCCAATAACATTTTTTGCAGAAACAGAAAAACCCATCCTAAAACTCATATGGAATCTCAAGGGATGCTGAATAGCTAAAACTATCTTGGAAAAGAACAAAGCTTCATGACGCATACCTCCTGATTTTAAAATTTACTACAAAGCCAGAGTAGTCAAAACAATGTGGTACAGGCAGAAACACAGACATATAGACCAATGGAATAGAATGCAGAGCCCAAAAATAAACCTTCATGTATATGGTCAAATGATTTTTGACAAGTGTGCCAAGACCATTCAATGGGAAAAGGCCAGTCTTTTCAACAAATGAATCTGGAATAACTGGATATCCATATGCAAAAGAACGAAGTTGTACCTTAACAGCATATATAAAGATTAACTCAAAATGGCTCAAAGATTTAAATGCAAGACCTAAAACTGTAAAACATAGAAGAAAACATGGGAAAAGCTTTACAACATTGGATTTGGCAATGATTTCTTGGATATGATAGCAAAAGCACAGGCAATAAAACAAAAAATGGACAAACTGGACTTCATGAAATTTAGAATTTTTTTGTGCATCAATATAGTGAAAGTAAACTTATGGAATGGAAAAAGATTTGCAAGGTATATATCTGATAAGGGATTCATATAATCAGAATATGTAAAGAGCTACTAAAACTCAACAACATAATAACAACCTGGTTTAAAAATAGGCAAAGGAGGGATGGCTCGGTGGCTCAGTCCATTAAGTGTCTGCCTTCGGCTCAGGTCATGATCCCAGGGTCCTGGGATCAAGTCCCACATTGGGACTCTTGCTCAGTGGGGAGCCTGCTTCTCCCTCTGCCTGCTGCTCCCCCTGTTTGTGCTCACTGTCTCTCTCTCTCTCTCTAACAAATAAATAAAAAATCTTAAAAAAAATAGGCAAAGGACTTGAATAGATATTTCTCCAGTGACAACATATGGAAGGTCAATAAGCACATGAAAAGATGTTTAACATCATTAATTATTAGGTAAATGCAACTCAAATCACAATGAGAAACCACCCTGCATCCATTAGGATAGCTAGCACCAAAAACATAGAAAATAACAAGTGTTGATGATGATATGGAGATACTGGAACCCTTGTGTACTGTCAGTGAGAATGTAAAATGGTGCAGTCATTATGGAAAATGGTAAGGTGGTTCTTCAATAAAATGAAAGAGAATTACCATATGATCCAGCAGTTCCACATCTAGGTATATACCCAAAAGAATTGAAAGCAGGGACTTGAACAGATATTTGCACACTCATGTAAATAGCAGTGTTATCCACAACAGCCAAAAGGCTGATGCAACCCAAGTATCCCTTGAGGGATGAATAGATAAACAGAATGTGGAATATACAATGGAATATTATTCAGCCTTAAACAGGAAAGAAATTCTGACCTATGCTGCAACATGGGTGAAACTTGAAGGCATTATACTAATTGAAATGTGAGTCACAAAAGGACAACTAGTGTATGATTCCCCTTTTATGAGGTAGTGAGAGTAGCCAAAATCATAGAAACAGAAAATAGAATGGTGGTTGTCATGGGCTGGGGGAGAGAAGGGCAAAAAGGGGAGTTACTGCTTAATGAATAGACAGTTTCCGTATTACAAGATGTAGGGAGTTCTGGAGGTGGATGTCAGTAGTGGCGGCACAACAATGTGAATGTGCTTACTATCACTAAACTGTACACTTAAAAATAGTTAACATGTGCGGCACCTGGGTGGCTCAGCGGGTTGAGCATCTGACTCTTGATTTCAGCTCAGGTCATGATCTTGGGGTTGTGAGACTGAGCCCCACCTTGGACTCCACACTCAGTGCAGAGTTTGCTTCTCTCCCTCTCCCTATGCCCCTCCCCCTGCTTGCATTCTCTCTCTCTAAAATAAATAAAGAAATCTTAAAAAGAAATAGTTAACATAATACATTTTCTGTTACATGTATTTTACCATAGTAAAAAGGTTTTTTTTTGGGGGGGGGGGAAGTAAAACAAAGACTTTTGCAGACAGACAAAACCAGAAAGTTTATCATTAATAGATCTACACTAGAAGAAATGTTGACTTTAGGCTAAAGAAGTATGGTACCAGATAGAAACTTGGATCTATGCAAAGTAATGATGAGCTCTATAAATGGTCAATATTTGGTTAAATGTGAAAAACTTGTTTTCCCTTTAAAAGGTAATAGGCTAAAGCAAAAATAATAACAATGTATTATAGGGTTTAGAACAACAAGTGTTGTTCCTTTTTACTAATACTTAATTCAATTTACCTTTTACCTCTCACATTTTACCATAAGCATCAAGGTTAAACCATACCTTACACATTTTGTTTGGAAATCATCATAGTTAAACATCCAAGTTCATCACTTATGGTTTTGGGTGCAATTGTAAATGGGATCGACTCCTTAATTTCTCTCTCTTCTGTCTTGTTGTTGGTGTATAGGAATGCCACTGATTTCTGTACATTGATTTTATATCCTGCTATATATATATCTATATATATTATATCTATATATATTACTGAATTCCTGTATGAATTCTAGCAGTTTTGGGGTGGAGTCTTTTGGGTTTTCCACATCAAGTATCATATCATCTGCAAAGAGAGTTTGACTTCTTTGCTGATTTGGATGCCTTTTATTTCTTTTTGTTGTCTGATTGCTGAGGCTAGGACTTCTAGTACTATGTTGAACAGCAGTGGTGATGGTGGACATCCCTGCGATGTTCCTGAACTTAGGGGAAAGTTCTAGGTTTTTCCCCATTGAGAATGATATTCACTGTGGGTTTTTCATAGATGGCTTTTATGATATTGAGGTATGTACCTTCTATCCCTATACTCTGAAGAGTTTTGATCAAGAAAGGGTGCTGTACTTTGTCAAATGCTTTTTCTGCATCTATTGAGAGGATCATATGGTTCTTGTTCTTTTTTTTTATTAATGTATTGTATCACATTGATTGATTTGCGGATGTTGAACCAACCTTGCAGCCCAGGAATAAATCCCACTTGGTCGTGGTGAATAATCCTTTCAATGTACTGTTGGATCCTATTGCCTAGTATTTTGGTGAGAATTTTGGCATCCATGTTCATCAGGGATGTTGGTCTGTAATTCTCCTTTTTGATGGGGTCTCTGTTTGGTTTTGGGATCAAGGTAATGCTGGCCTCATAAAATGAGTTTGGAAGTTTTCCTTCCATTTGTGTTTTTTGGAACAGTTTCAGAAGAATAGGTATTAATTCTTCTCAAAATGTTTGGTAGAATTCCCCTGCGAAGCCATCTGGCCCTGGGCTTTTGTTTGTTGGGAGATTTTTGATGACTGCTTCAATTTCCTTCGTGGTTATGGGTCTGTTCAGGTTTTCTATTTCTTCCTGGTTCAGTTTTGGTAGCTTATATGTCTCTAGGAATGCATCCATTTCTTCCAGATTGTCTAATTTGCTGGCATATAGTGGCTCATAATATGTTCTTATAATTGTTTGTATTTCTTTGGCGTTGGTTGTGATCTCTCCTCTTTCATTCATGATTTTATTTATTTGGGTCCTTTCTCTTTTCTTTTTGGTAAGTCTGGCCAGGGGTTTATCAATCTTATTAATTCTTTCAAAGAACCAGCTCTTAGTTTCGTTGATCTGTTCTACTGTTCTTTTGGTTTCTATTTCATTGATTTCTGCTCTGATCTTTACTATTTCTCTTCTCCTGCTGGGCTTAGGCTTTATTTGCTGTTCTTTCTCCAGCTCCTTTAGGTGTAGGGTTAGGTTGTGTATTTGAGACCTTTCTTGTTTTTTGAGAAGGGCTTGTATTGCTATATACTTTCCTCTTAGGACGGCCTTTGCTGCATCCCAAAGATTTTGAACAGTTGTGTTTTCATTTTCATTTGTTTCCATGAATTTTTTAAATTCTTCTTTAATTTCCTGGTTGACCCATTCATTCTGTAGTAGGATGCTCTTTAGCCTCCATGTATTTGAGTTCTTTCCAACTTTCCTTTTGTGACTGAGTTCTAGTTTCAAAGCATTGTGGTCCAAGAATATGCAGGGAATGATCCCAATCTTTTGGTACCAGTTGAGACCTGATTTGTGACCCAGGATGTGACCTATTCTGGAGAATGTTCCATGGGTACTAGAGAAGAATGTGTATTCTGTTGCTTTGAGATGGAATGTTCTGAATATATCTGTGAAGTCCATCTGGCCCAGTGTGTCATTTAAAGTCTTTATTTCCTTGTTGATCTTTTGCTTAGATGATCTGTCCATTTCAGTGAGGGGGGTGTTAAAGTCCCCTACACTTATTGTATTGTTGTCAATGTGTTTCTTTGATTTTATTATTAATTGGCTTATATAATTGGCTGCTCCCATGTTAGGGACATAGATATTTACAATTGTTAGGTCTTGTTGGATAGACCCTTTAAGTATGATATAGTGCCCTTCCTCATCTCTTATTATAGTCTTTGGTTTAAAATCTAATTTGTCTGATATAAGGGTTGCCACCCCAGCTTTCTTTTGATGTCCATTAGCATGGTAAATGGTCTTCCACCCCCTCACTTTCCATCTGGAGGTGTCTTTGGGTCTAAAATGAGTCTCTTGTAGACAGTGTATCGATGGGTCTTGTTTTTTTATCCAATCTCATACCCTGTGTCTTTTGATTGGGGCATTTAGCTCATTTACATTCAGGGTAACTGTTGAAAGATATGAATTTAGTGCCATTGTATTGCCTGTAAGGTGACTGTTGTTGTGTATTGTCTCTGTTCCTTTCTGGTCTATGTTACTTTTAGGCTCTCTCCTTGCTCAGAGAACCCCTTTCAATATTTCTTGTAGGGCTGGTTTCGTGTTTGCAAATTCTTTTAGTTTTTGTTTGTCCTGGAAGCTTTTTATCTCTCCTTCTATTTTCAATGACAGCCTAGCTGGCTATAGTATTCTTGGCTGCATATTTTTCTCATTTAGTGCTCCGAATATATCATGCCAGTCCTTTTTGGCCTGCCAGGTGTCTGTGGATAAGTCTGCTACCAATCTAATGTTTCTACCATTGTAGGTTACAGACCTCTTGTCCCGAGCTGCTTTCAGGATCTTCTCTTTGTCTCTGAGACTCGTGAGTTTTATTATTAGATGTCGGGGTGTTGACCTATTTTTATGGATTTTGAGGGGGGTTCTCTGTGCCTCCTGGATTTTGATGCCTGTTTCCTTCCCCAAATTAGGGAAGTTCTCTGCCATAATTTGCTCCAGTACAACTTCTGCCCCTCTCTTTCTTCTTCTTCTGGGATCCCAATTATTCTAATGTTTTGCTTTATGGTGTCACTTATCTCTCGAATTCTGCCCTCGTGATCCAGTAGTTGTTTATCTCTTTTTCTCAGCTTCTTTATTCTCCATCATTTGGTCTTCTATATCACTAATTTTCTCTTCTGCCTCATTTATCCTAGCAGTTAGAGCCTCCATTTTTTATTGTACCTCATTAAAAGTCTTTTGGGTTTCGACTTGGTGAGATTTTAGCTCTTTTATTTCTCCAGAAAGGGATTCTCTAGTTACCTCCATGCTTTTTTCAAGCCTAGCTAGTATCTTTATAATCGTCATTCTGAACTCTAGTTCTGACATCTTACTAATGTCTGTATTGATTAGATCCCTGGAAGTTGGTACTGCCTCTTGTTCTTTTTTTTGAGGTGAGTTTTTCCATCTTGTCACTTTGTCCAGAGAGGAATAGATGAATGAGAGAATAAAATGCTAAAAAAAATGCTAAAAGGGTAACAATGACCCCAGAAAAATATACACTAAACAGATCAGAAGAGACCCGAAACTTGGGGGGAGGTGGGGGGAAGAAAGGGGAAAAAAATATGATTAGGCTGGTGAATATAATAGAGCCACACACTAGATTTTGGGTGTACTTTGGTCTGTTAGAAGAAATCACCTCCCAAAATTTTAAAGAAAGAAAAACTCATATATATACAAAAATAAGGGTAAATATGATGAAGGGATGGAATATGACTGTAAAGATGAAAATTTAAAAAGATTTTTAAAAAGGAATTGATAAGAATTTGGTTGAAAAAAGAATGAAAAAAATTTTTAAAAAGAGAGAATGTGATCAGGCAGGAGACTAGGACAACAACATCATACACTAGATTTAGGGTATATTTTGGTCTGTTAGAAGAAACTGTATCCCAAAATTTTAAAGAAAGAAAAACTTATATATATATACAAAAAATAAGGTTAAATACAATGAAGAGATAGAATATGACTGTAAAAATGAAAAATTAAAAAAGATTTTAAAAAAGGAATTGATAAGATGTTGGTTGAAAAAGGAAAGAAGAAAAATTGAACAAAAAAATAGAAAAAGAAAAAATAAAGAAAATTTTAAAAATTAACCTTGAAAGACTAAAGCATCATGGGAAAAAAGCCATGAATTCTATGTGCTGTATTCCCCCAGCGCTGGAGTTTTGCCCTTCTCATTGATCGGTAAACTTGGTCTTGGTTGGCTGTTCTTGCTGATCTTCTGGGAGAGGGGCCTGTTGCTGTGGTTTCCAAGTGTCTTTGCCAGAGGTGGAATTGCCCTGCCCTTGCCGGGTCGGGCTAAGTAATCTGCTTGGGTTTGCTCTCGGGAGCCTTTGTTCCCTGCAAGCTTTCCGTACAGCTTTGGGAGACGAGAGTGAAAATGGTGGCCTCCCAATTTCTGCCCCAGAGGAGTCAAGAACTCGGGGCACCGCTCCTCAGTGAGGCCCCAGAGAAAAGCAGTCAATCACTCCCGTCTCCCTGGTCTCCGGCCACTCTCCATGCTCACCCAGCCTGTGACCGAGCGTTTCTATCTCTGGCACCTGACCCCGTGTGGAGTCTCCAAACCCAGCAGATCCCTGTGGTGCACTCCCACACCACTCCTCCCGGGGGAGGAAGGGGAGTCTCCCCGGATCTGCCGCTTGTTGGGTCCCTGCTGGAAGAGCAGTGGCCTGACTGTGCCGCAGATCATGGTTTATGGCAACCCCGAGCTGAGAGTCCACTCCTCGGCTCCGTCTCTGCAGCCAGCTTCCCTGCTCTGATACCTGGGAGCTCTGCCGCACTCAGGCACCCCCGGTCTTTCTGTCAGTCTGGCAGTTTTTTTATAAGATTAAACATACATTTACTTTATGACTTGGTAATTTCACTGCTAGGTATTTATCCAATTAAAAAAAAAGGTGTAAGGATATTAGTGGCAGCTTTATAACAGTCAAAACCTAAAAACAATCTGAATGTCTATCAACCAGTGGGTGGATAAACAATTTATGGTATATCCAAATACAGGGATATTACTAAGCAATATAAAAAATGAACTACTGACACAGGCAACAACATGGATAAATCTCAAAAGCATGATTGTAAGTGAAAGAAGCCGAACACAAGAGCATATACTAGATGATTCTATTTGTTTGAAATTCTAGAAAAGTTATGGTAATAGAAAGTGGGGGAGTGGAGACTGGGGTTGGAAGGTGGGTTGATGGCAAAGGGGGAGGGAACTTTATAGGTTAATGAATATGTTTTCTTCCTTGATTGCACTGGTTGGTTGTGGTTATAGGTGTATGCACCTGTCAAAACTCGCTGAACTCAACTCTTATAATATGGATGTTTATATTGTATTAAATATTTCAACGAAGCTAATTTTATAAAAGAAATACAAATAACTTTTAGACATATGAAAAATTCCCAATTTCACTATAAACAGATAAATGAACATTAAAACTACACTAAGATGACCATTCTCAGCTATCATTTAGTAAAAACACAAAAGCTTGACAATATATTCAGTTGGTGAATTCTTTAAGAAATTGGTTTTTACATGCATTGTGGAAGGAGAGGAAAGTGGTACAATTCTCTCTGAGGAGTATCTGGCAATATCTACCCAAATTACAGATCCATCTACTCTCTAATCCTACAATCCCATTTCTGTGACTCTATCCTACAGAAACACCCACATATGTGTGCAACAGACTAGAAACAACCCAAGTGTCCATCAAAAGGAGACTGGTTAAATAAATTATAGTACATCCACACAATAGAAAGCTAGACTGCTCTAAAGAATGAGGAAGACTTTTTTATATGATATGGAAGGATCTCTAGGAGCATTTTAGTAAAAACAAAAGGAAACCAGGAAAGGAAGAAATCTGAATAAATATTCAAAATTTTTATATTTGAATAAAGAAATACTGAAAGGATAAATAAGACGCTAATCAAAATGGTTACTAAAAATCGCCTTTTTAAAAAAGATTTATTTATTTATTTATTTGACAGAGAAAGAAAGAGAGCAGAAGCAGGGGGAGCAGCAGAGGGAGAGGGAAAAGCAGGCTCCCCGCTGAGCAGGAAGCTCAACATGGGGCTCGATCCTAGGACCCTGGGATCATGACCTGAGCCAAAGGCAGATACTTAAGCGACTGAACCAACCAGGTGCCCCTCAATTTGTTTTTAATTAGAGAACTCTGAGTTTTTTTTTTTTTAAAGATTTATTTATTTATATTAGAGAGAGAGTAGGAGAGTGTGAGCAGGGGAAGGGGCAGAGGAAGAGAGAGAGGGAGAGAATCTGAAGCAGACCCCCCACCGAGCAGGGAACCTGACTCGGGGCTCAATCCCACGATCCCAAGATCATGACCTAAGCTGAAATTAAGAGTCAGACGGTCAACCAACTGAGCCACCCAGGCACTCTGAGCACTACTTAGTTCTTTGGGAATAGTTTTGGTAAAAGTTACTGAAGTCTTGCCTAGAAATTCCTTCTTTCCTTCCCTCCACTCCTCTCTTCCACCTTCTCTGCTTTTCCTCCCTTCCTTCCTACAAAAATGCACTGCTTCTATGCAAGAGGGTTTTGGAAGACAAGGAAGGATACTAGTTCCTTGGGTCAGAGCTAAGAATCCTATAGCTGTAGTTTCCATGATACCTAAGAGGTCTGGGCTATAGGGCCCAGGGAGCTACAATAAAAACAAGTTCAGCAACAAGGGATGTCACTCATCTTAGGTAAGTAAGAGGAAAGCCCCCCAAAGCAGTCTAGCCCCTTGCCCTGAGTGTCTGACACAGCCCTATCTAAAACATACAGGCTCCTGCTTCATTCCGGCTTGAGGTTGATCACTTTGCCCACCACTTCAGAGGCTGATCATGCTGAAAAGACCAGACACCGTGCACAGCATCTAAGCCTTTCTGGTTCTTTACCATAGTTTATTACTTTTAAGTGTGACTCCAACTACCCACTCCCCCATCATTGGTTGATTCTATAAATTGACTTCATTTTGATGATTAAAAATGCCCAAATTGTATCTTTGTAAGATTCCCTTTTTTTTCTTTAAAAAAGATTATAGTCCATTATATTCTTCATATAAATTTTCCCTGTGGGGAAGATGTGAACAGTAACACATCCTCTGTACCCCAGTTACTTCCTCCACTCTAACTGGCCAAGCAATAGAAAAAGGCAATTAAGAGGTGAGGAGAAATGATCAGCACAATCACTCAGTGTACTCTGCAAAAATGCAACTCACTTAAAAATTCTAAATCAGAAAGAATAGACTTTAAAATACTTGTTCTTTCTGTTCAGCACCCACAGTTTTCCCATGGGAGTGGTTTCCAAGTTGTTTATTCTCTTGAGATTCATAAATCTCTCCTTTAAGTCTTCCAACCTTAAATACAAAAGCATTTTCAATATGAGAGTATGGGGTTGGGGAAGTGGTTTGCTTTGTTTTTAAAAGATACAAGTAATACATGAATACATTCTTCATGAAAAAATTTCAAACAACACATAGATATATAGAGTAAAAAGTGAAATTTTCCTTCACATAACCTTACCCCACAATCCCATTTCCCTTTCCAGAAGTAACACTGTTTGGGATATACCCTTCTTGAATTTTATCATGCATGTGTATACATGTACGTGTATGTATTCAATATATAGGTATATGTTGGTATTAAATATGTAAATGTAAAAAGACTAAGACAACTCGAACAGTTGTTGTTTATTCATTCTTTTTATGACTGCATTTTTAAAATAATGATAAAATATACATAATACAAAATTTACCATGTTGACCATTTTCAAGTGCAGAGTTCAGTATTTTTAAGTACATTCTAATTATTATGCAAACATCACCACCATCAATCTCTAAAATTCTTTTCATCATGCAAACTGAAACTCTATGCCCATTAAACAAGAACTCCCCATTCTGCCTTTCTCTTCCCCAGCCCATGGCAACCACCATTCTATTTTCTGTCTCTATGATTTTGGCTACTCTCACTACCTCATAAAAGGGGAATCATACACTAGTTGTCCTTTTGTGACTCACATTTCAATTAGCATAATGTCTTCAAGTTTCAGCCATGTTGCAGCATAGGTCAGAATTTCCTTCCTGTTTAAGGCTGAATAATATTCCATTGTATATTCCACATTCTGTTTATCTATTCATCCCTCAAGGGATACTTGGGTTGCATCAGCCTTTTGGCTGTTGTGGATAACACTGCTATTTACACGAGTATGCAAATATCTATTCAAGTCCCTGCTTTCAATTCTTTGGGTATAAACTCAAAAGCAGAATTGCTTGATCATATAGTGATTCTACATTTACTTTTTAGAGAAAGTGCTATTCTGGTTCCTATAGTGACTGCAGCATCATTTTTCACTCTGAACAACAATGCACAAGCGTTCCAATTTCTCCATATTACCATCAACACTTGTTATTTTCTGTTGTTTTTATAAGAGCCATCCTAATGAGTATGTATTCATTCTTGTAACAAAATTACTTGAAAACTTAGTATAGCCAGGTGCTGTGTGAGACATTAGAGATATGATTGCAAAATGAATATAAACTAAAATTGAAGACATATATCCAGAACTTGGAAGTACATATTAAAAATCAATAAATTAATGGGCGCCTGGGTGGCTCGGTCATTAAGCGTCTGCCTTCGGCTCAGGTCATGATCCCAGGGTCCTGGGATCGAGCCCCGCATCGGGCTCCCTGCTCAGTGGGAAGCCTGCTTCTCCCTCTCCCACTCCCCCTGCTTGTGATTCCTCTCTTGCTATGTCTCTCTCTGTCAAATAAATGAATAACATTTTTTAAAAAATCAATAAATTACTAAAAAGAAATGGTTCAAAAATGTGACACAACTCAAACTTATCCAATAAAATAGGGAAATAATTTCTATTTGGTAAATAAAGTATAAATAATTACCTAAATCTTTATTAAAAAGAAAAGATCCTAAACTGACATAATAGCAATAACATTAGTGTTTAGCATGGGTAGTTAAAATGTATAAAACATAAATACTGATAGACTGCATCTAGGTCAGAGTGTGGCATCTATCTGGGATACTCTAGCTACCAGGATCAGTCCTCACTAATATGTATATAATGCTCTAGTTGCTGATTGTTATGTTATACACATTTAAATAAATTCTAAGAACAAATTATACTAAACAACTTACCACTTCTTCAAGCACTTTTTTTTCTGAGTCCAGTGATCGAACTCGATTTCTTAAAGTCAGAATTTCCTCATCCAGTCTCTGATTATGTTCCCTTGCTTTCTGTAGGTCAACAGAATCTAAAAGAGAGAACAGACACAGTTGGCTCAATTGGATCAAAGTTTTAAATTGAGGGACTAACTTTAAAACCAAGGAAGTGCTATTTCCTGCCTTCTCATCAGTCCTACCATGTCTCTACATATGTGATTCTCTGCACAGGCGAGCTGCTACACTCTCAAGTCCAGCCCTAGAATATTCTACCAACCTATCCAAACAGAACAGAATTTTTTTATTACTCACATCAGACTAATGAGCTGGATATTTTGAGAATAGGATTTCCAGCAATAGAGGCTCTTCGAGGAATTGTACTTTCAAAGCAGTGGAGCCTACCTCCTAAAAGTTACACAACCGAGAAAATGATCTTCCCATCTTGCTTGGGGTCCTGTCTCTCTTACACACCACATATACTCCTAGACACTTTTCTTTTACTCAGCAACAGCAGGGCCCCACAGATGACAAATGGTGAGCCATGAGCAGTGAATGGACAGATTTTCCTAGCTAAATAAAGTTCATGCATCAAAACCATCTTTCTGCCTGCACCACAGCCCATAAAATAGTAGTCAAGTCTGAGCTTAGCACCTCACGGTAAGACCTGCTCTTTCCAGCGCTCATCAGTTTCAGTATTGCAAACTTGCTGCCTGAGACTTTCCTGAATTTGTGGCTGTTTCTTTTGAGCTACTTCTGCTCATATTTCTCTTATTTTTCTTCTGCTTTAAAGTCTCCTTTGTTTTCCTTCTTCATCGCCTTCATTAATTATTCCTTGTGTTTTTTCTTTCTTCATTTTTTCTTTTTTCCACTTCCTATTTTCTTTTCTCCCTTAGTATGTAATTTTTTTTAAATTTGAAAAGTGTTGAAAACACAGCAAAAAGAAAAAAAAATCATTCACAATCCCACCCAGTATGTGCGAGTGGATGTGATATATAATGAGAGACAGAGACAGAGACATTTGGTTTTTGGCCTGTGAAGTTTTTTTTAAAGATTTAAACGATGCTACATAATCTGTCTGCAACTTTACCACTTGTGAGTATGTCATGGATGTCTTTACAGGACAACCCTTATAAAGTCACTTTCCATTTCTCATTTGGAACTATTTTTAGGTTAGTTTTACTGGTTCTTGCTCTTCCTACAAATGGAATCTTAATATACGTATTTTTTGTGTCCGGCTTCTTTTGCTCAATATATATTTTGGGGATTCCATCTGTCATATTGATAATTTATTCCTCTCTACTCTTTAGTCCATCTTATTCATATACCACTTATAAATATATCAGTCTTCATCCAATCTCTCATTTTGTTCTGCACAGTGCACCATTGTCCAAATGTGCCATAATGTGTGTCACTTTTCCCCTACTGAAGAAGATTCAGGTGTGTTGCCAATGCTTTACTCTTATAAACAATTCTAAAATCATTATCCTTGTTTATCAGTCTTTAGGCACTTATGACATTATTTCCAAAAAATAAATCCCCAGAAATGGGACAGCTGGATCAGAGGATATGTGCATTTAGAAAATGTAATAGATATTGCCAAATTACTCTTTAAAAAGATTGTACAAAGTTACATTCTGTGCAATGACACTGCCCATTTCTCCACACTGAATGTTACCAGAATTTCAATTTTCATAAATCTCAAAGATGCATTTGAATAATGGCTTGTTTTAAACACTGATTTATTTATTTGAGAGAGAGAGAGAGAGAGTGTGTGTGGGGGATGGCCAGAGAGAGAGGGAGAGAGAAACCCAAGCAGACTCCACACTAAGTGCAGAGCCTAATGCAGGGTTCAATCTCACAACCCTGAGGTCAGGCCTGAGCTGAAACCAAGAGTGGGACACAACCAACTCCACCACCCTGGTGCTCCAAATAATGACTTGTTTTAATGCAATATTGTTTTGCTGATCACAAATGGAATATAGGCTTTCTGTTAAAAAGAAAAACTATACAGTTATGTTCAAAGTGAATATTGTCATCTAACCCTTATTCACCACGCTGACCTAAAATAATATTGTTAATACTTAGTAAATATTCTTCAAAATATTTTATATGCATATTCTTCAGATAAGGGTTGTATTAAAAATATTTAACAACTGCTAAAGCATGGGCCCTCACCTATAAGAACGTAGCTCCAGAGAAGAGTTCTAGAGAACTGCCAAGTATTATCCCTTTAGTGGCTGGGAAGACAAGGGGTGGGGAGGAGCTGGGATTGCTGGGGTAGGTGGTAGACAGCTGAAAGACTCAAGGCAGCAGCTATTTACAACTAATACAAAATTATTCCAGTGTCTTCACAACTTTATTGCCATACATTAATGTGTACCACCTCATAGCAGTCCTGTGGACATACACACACAGACACACACACCCAAAAAATAAAAGCCAAAATAGCATTATACCACATATATTACTCTACAACTTGCTTTTTTCACTTGATAATATATCATAAACATCTATTCACATCTGTGCACATAGATCTATGTCCTTATTAATAGATACACAGTCACTCAGTTAGCCAATCCATTGCGGATAAACACAACTTAATTTTTTTTTTTTAAAGATTTTATTTATTTATTTGAGAGAGAATGCGAGACAGAGAGCACGAGAAGGGGGAAGGTCAGAGGGAGAAGCAGACTCCCCGCCGAGCAGGGAGCCCGATGCGGGACTCGATCCCGGGACTCCAGGATCATGACCTGAACCGAAAGCAGTCGCTTAACCAACTGAGCCACCCAGGCACCCCAACACAACTTAATTTTGCTACCCCAAAAGTTACTTCTTACTCTCAGTACTTTTACAAGTTCTTCTATAGTCATTAGTGATAATGTAATATCTTTATCTGGTTTTGATATCAAGGTAATGCAGATCTCTTAAAAGTTGGAAAGTATTTTGGCTTCTTCAATTTTCTGGAAGACTTTATGTAAAATTGGTATTATTAATTCTTAAAAATTTTTTAGACATCTGAGCCTAGAGTTTTCTTCATGGGAAGATTTTTAACTACAAATTCAATTCCTTTGGCAGATTTCTTCTTGAGTGAGGCTTGGTAGTTTGTCTTTGAAGGAATGTGTTCATGTCATAATGGTCATTAAATATAGTGGCATGAAGTTGTTCAAAATATTCCCTTATTATCTTTTTGGTCTGTAGAAATGTTCTTTTTATCGTTTCTTATATTGGTGATTTGTTGTCTTCTTTTTTTCATGATCAATCTAATTAGAAGTTTACCAGTGTTACTGATCCTTCCAAAGAACCACTCTTGGTTCCATAATTTACTCTTTTATGGTTCTGTCTTTAATTTTATTGACTTCCACTCTTATTTTTAATACCCCTTTCATTTCACTTGCTTTGGAATTAATTTGCTCTTCTTATTCTGGGTTTTTAAGGTGAAAGGTTGGATCACTTTGAGTCCTTTCTTGATTTCTGGTATAAGCATTAAATAGTATAAATTCCCATCCAAGCACGGATTTAGTTACTTCCCCCCAAATATCGATGTGTTGTTTTTTTTTTCATTTTCATTCAAGTTAACTCATGGAAAATATTTTCTAATATGCCTTGTGATTTTTTTCTCCGAAGGCATGGCAGTTTAGAAATATCTTGTTTGGCTTCCAAATATTGGGGGATTGTCTAAATACTTTTGTTATTGATTCTTAGTCTAATTCTATTATGGTCAGAGAACACAATTTGTGTGATTTCAGTTCTTCCACAGAAAGTTGTTTTATGGCTCAGTACAGCCTCTCCTTGTGAATGTTCCATGTGTACTTGAAAAGAACCTGTGATTTGGTGGAGTTTTCTATAATTATCAATTTGGTCATGTTGGTTGGTACTATTCTTAAGTCTTTATCCTTACTGATTTTGTTTTCTTGTTTTATCAGTTACTAAGAAAGCAGCGCTCATGTTATAATTGTATTCGTGTATTTTTGAAAAGGAGGGTTAACAATCTTGATCACCAATTACAATGTGTGGGGTTTTTTTCCCCACACATCCAGGCAATTCTTGGACACTAGCCAGGTATCGTATAATTCAACTCAATTTTGACACTATCTAGCTCAAGACAGCAGCAGATTCCACAAGTAAGGGCTAAGTCCCACAAGAATGCCTACCACTTCAGATGCCAATGACAAACCCATCTTATTACATGTGCTTCTGACTGACTGGTTATAAATCAGAGGTTGCCACAACCCCCATCTTCGTTTGATTAACTTGTTAGAGTGGCTCACAGAATTTAGAGAAACATTTTACTCACTAGATTACCAGTTTATTATAAAAGGATATGACTCAAGAATAGCCAGATGGGAGAGATGCATGGAGCAAGGTATTAAGTAGAAGGGTCAGGAGCTTCCATATCCTCTCTGTGCACACCAACCCAGAAAGCTCTCCAGACCCTATCTTTTTGGGTTTTTATAAAGGTTTCATTCATAGGCATGATTGACAAAATCACTGGCCATTGCTGACTGAACTCAATCTCTAGTCACTGTCCACTTCCAGCCTCTGGTAACCTAGGGGCTTTCCAAAAGTCCTCATTAACATAACAAAAGACAGTTTTTATCATTCCCATCACAGGAAATTTCAAGGGTTTTAGAAGCTTCGTGCCAGAAACAGGGCCAACATTGACAAATGAATGGATAAAGAAGATATGGTATATACACACACACACACACACACACACAATGGAATATTATGCAGCCATCAGAAAATAAAATCTTGCCATTTGAAACAACGTGGATGGAACTAGAGGGTATTATGCTAAGCGAAATAAGTCAATCAGAGAAAGACAATTATCATATGATCTCACTGATATGTGGAATTTAAGAAACAAAACAGAGGATCATAGGGGAAGTGAAGAAAAAATAAAACAAGACACAACTAGAGAGGGAGACAAACCATAAGAGACTCTTAATCATAGGAAACAAACTGAGGGTTGTTGGAGGGGTGGGGGTGGAGAGATGGGGATAACTGGGTGATGGGACATTAAGGAGGGCATGTAATGAGCACTAGGTATATATAAGACTGATGAATCACAGACCTGTACCTCTGAAACCAATAAAACATTATATGTTAATTAATTGAATTATAATAAAAATTTTAAAAAAAGAAGCAGAGACAAAGACCAAATATATATTTCTTATTATAAATCACAATATCACTGGGAAACCTAGTTTTAGAATTATTTAAAATGGGTAACATGCTATGGACTCCGGGAAACAAACTGAGGGTTTCAGAGGGGAGGGAGGTGGGGGGATGGGTTAGCCGGGTGGTGGGTATTAAGGAGGGCACGTATTGCAATGAGCAATAGGTGTTACATGCAAACAATGAATCATGGAACACTATATCAAAAACTAATGAAGTACTGTATGGTGACTAACATAACAATAAATAAATAAATAAATAAATAAATAAATAAATAAATAAAATAGGTAACATGTTTTTAATCATTTTTGTAGTTGCTACCATTATAACACTCAAATTTTATTGTATTATTTATAGCTGGTAACATTTGTACATAGTCAAACTAGGGTCAGATTAACAAATTCACCATGGATTCTAAGCCTGTTGGCTTCTGGGTGAACAAATCTGTGTGAGGTATTGTTAAATTCATCATAAGGTGTCTTGATCTCAGTGGTAAGATATGTATTATTTGTGTTGACCACAGGTTTTAGAGTCAGATATATATGGGTTCAAATATCAGCTCTACATTACTTAATTCATTAATACTTAATGTAGCTATTGGATAACTCACTTAACCTTGCCATAACTCAGCTTCTTTGTTTATGAAATGGGAATAATAATACTCACTACTTGGAATTGTTGTGAGGATTAGAGTTAATACATACATATAAGGCACCCAGTACTTAGTAAGCAATAAGTGGTAGTAGTAGTTATAGTAGTAGGAATAAGTAATAACAGTGGCAATAGTGCTTTATTATTATTATTAAAGATATTATGTTAAAACATGTATAATACACTTACGTTATTGTTTAATGTATTATTAAATATTATATCTGCTGACATGCATGACTCACCATTTTCTTTCAGTTTTGTCAAATTTTCTTTCAGTTTCTCAATTTCTAGCTGAGCCTTCTCAAGGGCAGAATCTAAAGAAAAAAGAAAAAAAATATATATATATATTTTTTGTCCTGACAAAGCAAACTTTATTGTGGCCCCGAGGTTGGAGCTTTTCCCTCCAGGTCCTGCTGAGACTCAAGAGTTGGGGGTGAGGGCCCCTTGTGTCGCCCCCAACAGCTCCATCCCATTCAGACTCAGGTGGAGAGAGGCTGGGTGGGGGGAACCTGGGGAACACGCCGAGGAAGGCCACCCCGCATGTGCTCTAGCTGGCTCTCCCGCAGTCCCTGCAGCCAGGCCACTCCTGGCTCCTCATTTCTTGAATCCGGGCTTTTTAGGTTTGAGTGTGGGTTTGGCCTTTTTCACAGGACTCTTGTCTTTAAGCCTGGGTCTCACGGCCTCCTCTTCCTTTTCCACCTTTTTTTTCTTGGCAACACTTGTCTGCTTCTGGGACGCCAGCCTCTTGACTTGTTTAAGAGGGGTCTCCTCCTCTAGGGACACATCTACGTCATCGTCGTCGTCATCATCGTCAACCTCACCGCTGTCACCTTCCTCCTCCTCCTCCTACTCCTCCTCCTCCTCCTCCTCTTCCTCCCAGGACAGGTCTGCAGTGTCGTAAAGTTCCTGGCCACTAAGGAGCAAATGGTTAGTGTAATGATCAAATTTAAAATGATTCTCTTTCTTTGGAATACTCCCTTTCTGCTGATTGTCCTTTCAGTTTCTGCATAAATGTCACCTCCAGGAAACTTTTCCAGACTCCTTCTCTTAATGTTCCTACTGCACCCTATCATTATTCCTGATTATGTGATCATATACAGGAAATGTGGGATATGAAGCTGGATAGATAGGCAAGGGCCAAACCAGGAAGTCCTTAGACAGCTCAGTATTTTACAGAATAAATTTTTTATGGAGGCTTAAATTACTGAAGGTAATTGAGAAGTTCTGCAAACATTTGATTTCCACTTAAAAAAAAAAACAACCTATATTTACAATAACACATACAGCCAAATATATCATATACCAAACTCAAATATATCAGAGACCACCAAATGCATTAATTCATGCTGCCAGGTTAGCTTCTCCTGTCATGTTTATGCAGATATTTGAAAATCATAGCTCTCCATCATGACTCTTAAACTAGTAATATTTCTGAAACTGTTGGTTTTAAGTTTCCGAGACCTCTCTATTTGACAGTTTTACTTCCCAAGTCTACTCCTTTAGTGGTTACCCGAGATATTTTTTTGGAACTTTTTTATTATGGAAAGTTTCAAACATATATAAAAGTAGATAGAACAGTTATGGAAATACCTATATCTATCATCCGGCTTTTAACAATTATCAAGCCATAGCCAATCTTGTTGCATTTACATCCTTAAATATTAAATACTTAGGTTTTTTTTTTTAAGATTTTATTTATTTATTTGACAGAGAGAGAGACACAGCGAGAGAGGGAACACAAGCAGGGGGAGTGGAAGAGGGAGAAGCAGGCTTCCCGCAGAGCAGGGAGCCCGATGCGGGGCTCCATCCCAGGACCCTGGGATCATGACCTGAGCCGAAGGCAGACGCTTAATGACTGAGCCACCCAGGCGCCCTTAAATCATTTTTTAATGCTGTATAGCAAATCACCACAAACTTAGTGACTTAAAACAACATCCATCTATCAGCTAACAGTTTTGTAGATCAGAAGTCCAGGAAGGTGTGGCCGGGTTTTCTGATAAGAGTCTTAGGAGGCTAAAATCAAGGTGTGAGCTGGATGTGTTCCTCTCTGAAGCTTCAGGAAAGAATCCATTTCCAAGCTCATTAAGGTTATGGGCTGAATTTGGTCCCATGGTTGTAGGATTGAAGTCTCCATCTTCTTGCTAACTGTTAGCCAGGGAGCTCTATCAGCTTTTAGAAGAAACCAACATTCTTTGTCACATGGTGTCTTCCATCTTCAAAGTCAGCAAAGGAGAATTTCCCTCACGTTGAATCCTTCTCACACTTTGAATATCTTTTACCAGGAAAAGACTAACCCCTTTTAAGGGCTCATCTGATCAGGTCAGTCTCACCCAGGATAATCTCTCTTTCTTAAAGGCAACTGATTTGGGGCCTTAACTACATCTGTAAAGGCTCTTCACAGGAGCATCTATATTGTTTTTGATTGAATAACTGTGAAAAGGTATGTGTTCACCAAGTGGGATTCTTGGAGACGATCTTGGATTTCTTACCACCTTTGCTTTTGGTTCTGAACTAACATTTCATTGCCTAATCCAAGATCATGAAGATTTACTATGTTTTCTTCTGAGAGGGTTATAGTTTTAACTCTTACATTTAGCTTTGTAGTCCATTTTGAGTTAATTTTTGTGTGGGTATTACGTAGGGGCCTTTATAAGGCAAATCCCAAAAACCATATCGCTCATCTATAAATATTTCACTATATATCTCTAAAAGATAAGAACTCTTTTTTAATATTGCTCATTATTTTACTTTATAGTTAAATTACAAGATAAGAACTCTTTTTAAACCTAAACTCCACATGTGGTTAAGGAAATTTAACAATTTCTTATATATCCAGTACATATCCACATTTCCAATTCTTTCACAAATTTAACAAATGTGTTTGAATCAGGATCCAGTAAAGGCCACACATTATAATTGGTTAGTAATTCCTTTAAATTGGGGCACCTGGGTGGCTCAGTCATTAAGCGTCTTCCTACAGATCAGGTCACAGTCCCAGCGTCCTGGGATCAAGCCCTGCATCAGGTTCCCTGCTCCACGGGAAGCCTGCTTCTCCCTCTCCCACTCACCCTGCTTGTGTTCCGTCTCTTGCTGTGTCTCTCGCTGTCAAATAAATAAATAAAATCTTTAAAAAGTATAATAATAATTCCTTTAAATTTAAAAAATTCATCTTTTTCTTTCAATTTATTTATTGAAGAATACTCTAAATATTTGACATGAATTCTTTTTTATTCTTAAAAAATATCTTTGTTATTATTCAAAATTTTTAATTCCCATCCAAATTTTTGGAAATGATATAGAGAGAACTAGAAAATAAACTAAAATAGAGTACTTCATCCAAAAGAGTCATTTTGGGGGCACGTGGGTGGCGTGCCCATTGGCTCAGGTCATGATCTTGGGGTCCTGGGATCCAGCCCTGCATCAGGCTCCCTGCTTAGTGGGAAGTTTGCTTCTCCTTTTCCCTCTGCCCCTCTCCCCTGCTCCTGCTCTCTCTCTTTCAAATAAATAAAATCTTTAAAAATAAATAAATAAATAAATAAATAAATAAACAAATCAGTTTGGTGAAAGAAGTAGACTAATAGTTGGTAAACACTGCCATAGAACACAGTTACCTAGAAATACATTCTGACTTATAAATTGATGACTCAAGAAGTTATACACATTGGTACTAATATATTTTATTTTATTTTTTGATACTACATATATTTTTAAAGGACTTGCTAATTCAGCTTCCCAACAGTCCCCCAGTATACTTACTGGGGAGACAGCTTTCAGTTAATAGTTTAGGATCTACCAGACTAACCAACTGCTGATGGAAGAGGGGGCCATATGATGGTGTTCTGTTGTGTCCAAATGTAACTAAGAGGAATGAGTGTCCTGCTTTACCTTTCTCCTTCTGTATTGCAAGCAGCAAAGACTGCTTCTCATCATACTCACATAGCCAAATTTCTTTTCTTTTTTTAAAATTGGGTGTATAGCTTGCATACAGTAAAATTCACCCTTTTAGGTGTACAGTTCAGTGAATTTTGACAAATATAATGGTGTACACACCAACCCTATAAGGATATAGAACACTATATTCCAAAAATTTCATTTGTGTTCACTGTTTAAAACACATTCTTTTTTTAAAAAATATTTTATTTATTTATTTATTTGACAGAGAGAGAGAGAGAGAGCACAAGCAGGGGGAGCAGGCAGAGGGAGAGAGAGAAGCAGGCTCCCTACTGAGTAAGAAGTCCGATGTGGGACTTGATCCCAGGACCCTGGAATAATGAACTGAGTCGAAGGCAGATGCTCAACCAACTGAGCCACCCAGGTGCCCTTAAAACACATTCTTAACAAAATCTCAACCCTCCTGATATTCTTTGTTTTTAAATCCACATCAATTTGGCAGAATCTTTACTGTTTTAACATTTAACACTTTAAAGATATGATCCTAAAGTAACCTATACACTGCATTTGAAAATTGGCCCAATTTCTTAATCATTGTAAATAATAAATATAGAAAGGGGATAATTTTTAAAGTTTAAACTTTATTCTAAAATAAATTGTTGATAAAGGAAAGATTTAAATATAAACAATGAAACCCTAAAAGCACAATAAAACACTATAGGGATGAACACTTTAAAAAACCTTGTAGTGATATAGAAAAGGCTTTTAGAGGAGGAGCAAGATGGCAGAGGAGTAGGAGACCTAAATTTCGTCTGGTCCCAGGAATTCAGCTAGATATCGATCAAACCATTCTGAACACCTACGAACTCAACAGGAGATTGAAGAAGAGAATAGCAGCAACTCTCTGAACAGAAAAGTGACCACTTTCTGGAAGGTAGGACGTGTGGAGCAGTGAATCCGAGGCAATATTCAGGAAGATAGACCGCGGGGGTAGGGAACCTCTGTCAGCCGCTACTGGCAAGTGATAGAGCCCCGGAGCACAAAATCGGAACTTTTAGAAGTCTATTCCACTGAGGGATGTCGCTCCAGTGGCTAAGTGGGGGGGTGGAACCCTCGCTGGGACAGTGTGGTCTCAGGACCCTCAGGGTCACAGAAAGACCAGGGGTGCCTGAGTGTGGCAGAGCTCCCAGGTATCAAAGCGGGTAAGCCGGCTGCAGAGACGGAGCCGAGGGTGGGCTCTCAGCTCGGGGTTGCCATAAACTGTGATCCCCAGCACAGTCTAGCCACTGCTATTCCAGCAGGGACGCAACAAGAGGCAGATCCAGGGAGACTCCCCTTCCTCCCCTGGGAGGAGAGGCGCAGGAGCGCACCGCAGGAATTGGCTGGGTTTGGAGACTCCAAATGGCGTTGTGTGCCAGAGATAGAAATGCTCAATCACAGGCTGGGTGAGCACGGAGTGTGGCTGGAGACTGGGGAGACGGGAGTGATTGACTGCTTTTCTCTGGGGGCGCACTGAGGAGTGGGGCCCCGAGATCTTGGCTCCTCCGGGGTGGAGATTGGGGGGCCACCATTTTCACTCTCCTCCCCCAAAGCTGTACGGAAAGCTTGCAGGGAACAAAAGCTCCCAAGAGTAAACCCGAGCAGATTACTTAGCCGGACCAGCAAGGGTGGTGCAATTCCGCCTCCAGCAAAGACATTTCAGAACCACTGTGACAGGCCCCTCCCACAGAAGCAAGACCAGCTAGCTAAGACCAAGTTTACCAATCAATAAGAACGGCAGAACTCCAGCACTAGGGGAATACAGCACATAGAATTCATGGCTTTTTTCCCATGATTCTTTAGTCTTTCAAAGTTCATTTTTTAAATTTTCTTTTTCTATTTATTTTTGAATTTTTCTTTTTCCCTTTTTCAACCAAACAACTGATCAATCTGTTTTTTAAGTATCTTTTTTATTTTTCATTTTTAGAGTCATATTCTATCCCTTCATTGTAGTTAACCTTATTTTTGGCATATATATAAGTTGTTCTCTCTTTAAAATTTTGGGAGACAGTTTCTTCTAACAGACCAAAATATACCCTAAATCTATAGTGTATGGCTTTGTTCTAGTCTCCTGCCTGATCACATTCTCTCCTTTTTGTTTTGTTTTGTTTTTTTCAATTTCTCTTCTTTCTTTTTTCAACCAACTTCTTATCTTATCAATTCCTTTTATAAAATCTTATAATTTTCATCTTTACAATCATATTCCATCCCTTCATCATATTTACTCTTATTTATGTACATATATAAGTTTTTCTTTCTTTAAAATTTTGGGAGGCAGTTTCTTCTAACAGACAAAAATATGCCGAAAATTTGGTGTGTGGCACTGATCTGTTCACCAGCCTGATCATATTCTTTTTTTATTCTTTCTTCTCCTTTCTTTTCCCCCAGTTTCAGGTCTCTTCTGATCTGTTTAGTGTATATTTTTCTGGGGTCGTTATTACCCTATTAGCATTTTGTTCTCTCATTCATCAATTCTCCTCTGGACAAAATGATAAGATGGAAAAATTCACCTCAAAAAAAAAGAACAAGAGGGTGCCTGGGTGGCTCAGTCGTTAAGCATCTGCCTTCGGCTCAGGTCATGATCCCAGGGTCCTGGGATCAAGTCCCACATCGGGGTCCCTGCTCGGCAGGAAGCTTCCTTCTCCCTCTCCCATTCCCCCTGCTTGTGTTCCTGCTCTCGCTATCTCTCTCTCTGTCAAATAAATAAATAAAATCTTAAAAAAAAAAAAAAAAAGAGGCAGTACTGACTCCCAGAGACCTAATCAACATGGACATTAGTAAGATGTCGGAACTAAAGTTCAGAATGACGATTATAAAGACACAAGCTGGGCTTGAAAAAGGCAAGGAAGATACTAAAGAAATCTTTCTGGAGAAATAAAAGAGCTAAAATCTAACCAAGTCGAAATAAAAAAGGCTATTAATGAGGTGGAATCAAAACTGGAGGCTCTAACTGCTAGGATAAATGAGGCAGAAGAGAAAATTAGTGATATAGAAGACCAAATGATGGAGAATAAAGAAGCTGAGAAAAAGAGATAAACAACTACTGGATCACGAGGGCAGAATTCGAGAGATAAGTGACACCATAAAGCAAAACATTAGAATAATTGGGATCCCAGAAGAAGAAGAAAGAGAGGGGCAGAAGTTGTACTGGAGCAAATTATGGCAGAGAACTTCCCTAATTTGGGGAAGGAAACAGGCATCAAAATCCAGGAGGCACAGAGAACCCCCCTCAAAATCCATAAAAATAGGTCAACACCCCGACATCTAATAATAAAACTCACGAGTCTCAGAGACAAAGAGAAGATCCTGAAAGCAGCTCGGGACAAGAGGTCTGTAACCTACAATGGTAGAAACATTAGATTGGTAGCAGACTTATCCACAGACACCTGGCAGGCCAAAAAGGACTGGCATGATATATTCGGAGCACTAAATGAGAAAAATATGCAGCCAAGAATACTATAGCCAGCTAGGCTGTCATTGAAAATAGAAGGAGAGATAAAAAGCTTCCAGGACAAACAAAAACTAAAAGAATTTGCAAACACGAAACCAGCCCTACAAGAAATATTGAAAGGGGTTCTCTGAGCAAGGAGAGAGCCTAAAAGTAACATAGACCAGAAAGGAACAGAGACAATACACAACAACAGTCACCTTACAGGCAATACAATGGCACTAAATTCATATCTTTCAACAGTTACCCTGAATGTAAATGAGCTAAATGCCCCAATCAAAAGACACAGGGTATGAGATTGGATAAAAAAACAAGACCCATCGATACACTGTCTACAAGAGACTCATTTTAGACCCAAAGACACCTCCAGATGGAAAGTGAGGGGGTGGAAGACCATTTACCATGCTAATGGACATCAAAAGAAAGCTGGGGTGGCAACCCTTATATCAGACAAATTAGATTTTAAACCAAAGACTATAATAAGAGATGAGGAAGGGCACTATATCATACTTAAAGGGTCTATCCAACAAGACCTAACAATTGTAAATATCTATGTCCCTAACATGGGAGCAGCCAATTATATAAGCCAATTAATAATAAAATCAAAGAAACACATTGACAACAATACAATAAGTGTAGGGGACTTTAACACCCCCCTCACTGAAATGGACAGATCATCTAAGCAAAAGATCAACAAGGAAATAAAGACTTTAAATGACACACTGGGCCAGATGGACTTCACAGATATATTCAGAACATTCCATCTCAAAGCAACAGAATACACATTCTTCTCTAGTACCCATGGAACATTCTCCAGAATAGGTCACATCCTGGGTCACAAATCAGGTCTCAACTGGTACCAAAAGATTGGGATCATTCCCTGCATATTCTTGGACCACAATGCTTTGAAACTAGAACTCAGTCACAAAAGGAAAGTTGGAAAGAACTCAAATACATGGAGGCTAAAGAGCATCCTACTACAGAATGAATGGGTCAACCAGGAAATTAAAGAAGAATTTAAAAAATTCATGGAAACAAATGAAAATGAAAACACAACTGTTCAAAATCTTTGGGATGCAGCAAAGGCCGTCCTAAGAGGAAAGTATATAGCAATACAAGCCCTTCTCAAAAAACAAGAAAGGTCTCAAATACACAACCTAACCCTACACCTAAAGGAGCTGGAGAAAGAACAGCAAATAAAGCCTAAGCCCAGCAGGAGAAGAGAAATAGTAAAGATCAGAGCAGAAATCAATGAAATAGAAACCAAAAGAACAGTAGAACAGATCAACGAAACTAAGAGCTGGTTCTTTGAAAGAATTAATAAGATTGATAAACCCCTGGCCAGACTTACCAAAAAGAAAAGAGAAAGGACCCAAATAAATAAAATCATGAATGAAAGAGGAGAGATCACAACCAACGCCAAAGAAATACAAACAATTATAAGAACATATTATGAGCCACTATATGCCAGCAAATTAGACAATCTGGAAGAAATGGATGCATTCCTAGAGACATATAAGCTACCAAAACTGAACCAGGAAGAAATAGAAAACCTGAACAGACCCATAACCACGAAGGAAATTGAAGCAGTCATCAAAAATCTCCCAACAAACAAAAGCCCAGGGCCAGATGGCTTCGCAGGGGAATTCTACCAAACATTTTGAGAAGAATTAATACCTATTCTTCTGAAACTGTTCCAAAAAACACAAATGGAAGGAAAACTTCCAAACTCATTTTATGAGGCCAGCATTACCTTGATCCCAAAACCAAACAGAGACCCCATCAAAAAGGAGAATTACAGACCAACATCCCTGATGAACATGGATGCCAAAATTCTCACCAAAATACTAGGCAATAGGATCCAACAGTACATTGAAAGGATTATTCACCACGACCAAGTGGGATTTATTCCTGGGCTGCAAGGTTGGTTCAACATCCGCAAATCAATCAATGTGATACAATACATTAATAAAAAAAAAGAACAAGAACCATATGATCCTCTCAATAGATGCAGAAAAAGCATTTGACAAAGTACAGCACCCTTTCTTGATCAAAACTCTTCAGAGTATAGGGATAGAAGGTACATACCTCAATATCATAAAAGCCATCTATGAAAAACCCACAGTGAATATCATTCTCAATGGGGAAAAACCTAGAACTTTCCCCTAAGTTCAGGAACATCGCAGGGATGTCCACCATCACCACTGCTGTTCAACATAGTACTAGAAGTCCTAGCCTCAGCAATCAGACAACAAAAAGAAATAAAAGGCATCCAAATCAGCAAAGAAGTCAAACTCTCACTCTTTGCAGATGGTATGATACTTGATGTGGAAAACCCAAAAGACTCCACCCCGAAACTGCTAGAACTCATACAGAATTCAGTAAAGTGGCAGGATATAAAATCAATGCACAGAAATCAGTGGCATTTCTATATACTAACAAGACAGAAGAAAGAGAAATTAAGGAGTCAATCCCATTTACAATTGCACCCAAAACCATAAGATACCTAGGAATAAATCTAACCAAAGAGGCAAAGAATCTGTACTCAGAAAACCATAAAATACTCATGAAAGAAACTGAGGAAGACACAAAGAAATGGAAAAACAGTCCATGCTCATGGATTCGAAGAACAAATATTGTGAAAATGTCGATGCTACCTAGAGCAATCTACACATTTAATGCAATCCCTATCAAAATAACATCAACTTTCTTCAGAGAAATGGAACAAATAATCCTAAAATTTGTATGGAACCAGAAAAGACCCTGAATAGCCAGAGGAATGTTGAAAAAGAAAAGCAAAGCTGGTGGCATCACAATTCTGGACTTCAAGCTCTATTACAAAGCCATAATCATCAAGACAGTATGGTACTGGCACAAAAACAGACACAGAGATCAATGGAACAGAATAGAGAGCCCAGAAATGGACCCTCAACTCTATGGTCAACTAATCTTCAACAAAGCAGGAAAGAATGTCCAATGGAAAAAAGACAGTCTCTTCAACAAATGGTGTTGGGAAAATTGGACAGTCACATGCAGAAGAATGAAACTGGACCATTTCCTTACACCACACACAAAAATAGACTCAAAATGGTTGAAAGACCTAAATGTGAGACAGAAGTCCATCAAAATCCTAGAGGAGAACACAGGCAGCAACCTCTTCAACCTCAGCTGCAGCAACTTCTTCCTAGAAACATCGCCAAAGGCAAGGGAAGCAAGGGCAAAAATGAACTATTGGGACTTCATCAAGATCAAAAGCTTTTGCAAAGCAAAGGAAACAGTCAACAAAACCAAAGACAACTAACAGAATGGGAGAAGATATTTGCAAATGACATATCAGATAAAGGGCTAGTATCCAAAATCGATAAAGAACTTATCAAACTTAACACCCAAAGAACAAATAATCCAATCAAGAAATGGGCAGAAGACATGAAAAGACACTTTTCCAAAGAAGACATCCAAATGGCCAACAGACACATGAAAAAGTGCTCAACATCGCTTGGCTCCGGGAAATCCAAATCAAAACATCAATGAGATACCACCTCACACAAGTCAGAACGGCTAAAATTAACAAGTCAGGAAACGACAGATGTTGGCGAGGATGCAGAGAAAGGGGAACCCTCCTACACTGTTTGTGGGAATGCAAGCTGGTGCAATCACTCTGGAAAACAGTATGGAGGTTCCTCAAAAAGTTGAAAATAGAGCTACCGTATGACCCAGGAATCACACTATTGGGTATTTTCCCCAAAGATACAAATGTAGTGATCTGAAGGGGTACATGCACCCCAATGTTTATAGCAGCAATGTCCACAATAGCCAAACTATGGAAAGAGCCAAGATGTCCATCAACAGATGAATGGATAAAGAAGATGTGGTATATATATACCATGGAAATTATGCAGTCATCAAAAAAAAAACAACAACAACGAAATCTTGCCATTTGCAACAATGTGGATAGAACTAGAGGGTATTATGCTAAGCGAAATAAGTCAATCAGAGAAGGACACGTATCATATGATCTTACTGATATGAGGAATTCTTAATCTCAGGAAACAAACTGAGCGTTGCTGGAGTGGTGGGAGGTGGGAGGGATGGTGTAGTTGGGTGATGGATATTGGGGAAGGTATGTGCTACAGTGAGCGCTGTGAATTGTGTAAGACTGATGAATCACAGACTTGTACCTCTGAAACAAATAATACATTATATGTTAAAAAAAAAAAAAGAAGATAGTAGGAAGAGAAAAATGAAGAGGGGAAAATTGGAGGGGGAGATGAACCATGAGAGACTATGGACTCTGAGAAACAAACTGAGGGTTCTAGAGGGGAGGGGGTAGGGGGATGGGTTAGCCTGGTGATGGGTATTAAAGAGGGCACATACTGCATGGAGCACTGGGTGTTATACACAAACAATGGATCATGGAACACTACATCAAAAACTAATGATGTATTGTATGGTAATTAACATAACAAAATAAAATTTTAAAAAGATATGGCATTAAGAGCATAATCTGTGAAAGAAATACTTGATAAATGGGACTTCATTAAAATTAAAAACTTATGCTCTGTGAAAGACACCATCAAGAGAAGGAAAAGGCAAAGAAACCACAGCCTGGGAGAAAAATTTTGCAAAAAGATGCATCTGCTAAACCTTTACCCCCCCCCAACAAAAAGCCTCTTAAAACTCAACAATAAGAAAACAACCCAATTTAAAAATGGGCAAAAGAACAATATAGAAAATGGATATTAAATTTCAGTCATGATCTTCTGTACAACTTTGTGCTTATAGTTAACATAGTGTACTGTACATGTAAAATTTATTAAGTGTATAGATCTCATGTGTTTTTACCACAAAAAAATCACAGAAATAAATACATTACAAACATGTCCTTAATGAAAAAAAAAAAAGAAAAGGCTTTTACACATGAAAACCCAGAAGCCATACAGAATAACTCTGTTAAACCCAACTTGATAAATATTAGCATTTCTATATGGCAAAAAACCCCAACATAACATTTATAACCAATAGAAGGCTCATATCCATAATATATAAAGAATTAAAAAATTTTTTTTTACTAAGTAATGCCTATGCCAATGTGGGGCTCGAACTCATGATCCCGAGTTCAAGAGTCACACGCTCTATGGACTGAGCCAGCCAGGTGCTCCAGGAGTATATAAAGAATTTTTACAAATTAATAAAAGATATAACCCAATAGAAAAATATACACGTGGGGTGCCTGGGTGGCTCAGTTGGTTAAGCGACTGCCTTTGGCTCAGGTCATGATCCTGGAGTCCCTGGATCAAGTCCCGCATCGAGCTCCCTGCTCGGCAGGGAGCCTGCTTCTGCCTCTGACCCTCCCCCCTCTCATGTGTGCTCTCTCTCTCTCGTTCTCTCTGTCTCAAATAAATAAATAAATTAAAAAAAAAATCTTTAAAAAAAAAAAAAGAAAAAATATACATGTGACTTAAGCAGGTACTTCACAAAATAGTATATCCAAATGAGCAACAACAACAGTAACAACAAATTATGACAGGGTTTTCAACTTCATCAGCCATCAGGGAAATGCAAATTAAAGCCGTAACTAAATCACGACACACTTACCAGAGAAGGCAAAGTTAATAAGACTGACAATACCAAATACTGACAAAGAATTGGGAGCAACCAAAATCTCATATACAACTGAGGGGGGCTTAAATTAATACAACTATTTGGAAGACAGTATAACAGTTATCTACCAAAGTAGAATATGCACATAACCCTTTGATCCAATAATTAGGTATATCACAATTAGAAATGTGCTGGTAAGTCCACGAATATTCCTAGCAGCACTATTCATAATAGAGCACAGCTGGAAGCAACATAAATGTCCACCAACAGTAGAATGGCTAGATAAGGAAATTGTAGTATGTTTATTCAGTGGACTATTATACAACCAGCATAAGTGAACAAAGTGCTGCCACATGCAACAACATGAGTGAATCTCACGAACATAAGATTGAACAAGAGAAACAAACTAAATTCAAGAATGCATATTGCCTGCTGTCAAAACTCAGAAATAGTGTTAAAAGTCAGGATAGTGGTTACATCTGGGTGGGAGAGAGGGTGTAGACCTAGAGAGAAGAAACAAAGGGGGCTCTGGAATGCTGGGAGCTTCTTGCACCGCATGATGTACACTTGGGAGTTGTGTGTGTTTGGGTAGGTATGTTATGCTTATGCTTCAATAAAAATTTCTGGACACTGTACAAAAAAAAGCTGTTTATCAAACTTTCATGTTTTTTAGATTTTTTTTCTCAATGTACGCATGTTCTACCCTGAGAAAAGATCAATTACATTTAAAGCATCATCAGAAACGTTCCTCTGCCAACCACAGCTTACCTAATTTACTCTGTTCTTTCTCCCTCCCTTGTAGCTCATCAGTGAGCCTTCGGATCTCTTCCTGGGCCATCCTTCACCTCTCCGCTGCTTGTTCCGCACTTCTCTCCAGGCAGTTTTGTGAAGTTTTATCTTTTTCCAGGTCTTCATTACGGGACTGAAATAAAACTATTATTAGTAATAAAACAAAAATTAAATGTACTCTTATAACACTGCAATATTTCCTACAAGCATTTGAAAACTAACAAAGAAAAGCAGCAAACAATATTTCATTTGTATGTATTTCTTTTATTAAATGAAACCATAGGGCGCCTGGGTGGCTCAGTTGGTTGGGCGACTGCCTTCAGCTCAGGTCATGATCCTGGAGTCCCAGGATCGAGTCCTGCATCGGGCTCTCTGCTCAGTGGGGAGTCTGCTTCTGCCTCTGACCCTCTTCCCTCTCATGCTCTCTCTCTCTCTCAAATAAATAAATAAATCTTTAAAATAAATAAATAAAACCATATAAAATTGGTGATACTTGGTTTTTTTACCTATGAACATACAACTTCATATAGTTCAACCTAATATATCTAAGAGTTTATGGTTATACGATTATAAAAAATAGAAATTTTATCATAAAAATGAGTATCGTCTGACAAAAAAGAGAGAAAAAAACTCCTCCTGTATATGGTCCATTAAATACTGTTTATAAAATGCTTTCACATAGAGTATTTCATTTAATATCAAGATATGCACACACTCAAATCATATTTACAGATTCTTTTCTGCAATTATTTTCAAAGCATTTTAAAAGCTAAGAAATTCAGTCTCCATTATACCTTGCTTTTGATCCTCAAAATATGTATTCATTTATATAATCATCATCCAAATATTTCTAAAAGGTAAGAAGACAACCAAAATACCATCTGTATAACAAAACCACTTCTAGTATATTGGTATATATCCTTGCAGTATTTTTTATTTATATACATTTTTACATAGTCATAATCCCAATCTACATACATTTCTGTCTTTTTCATTTAACATTATATGAGAAACATTTCCCAAAAAAACTGTACAAATTTTGTAATGATAATTTTTTTAAAGGCTATATAGTGTTCCATAGTGGGTGTAATATGATTTATATAATCATTTAAACATTTGGTAGTTTCTAATTTTTGCTATTTAAAATAATACTATGATAAACAGTTTCATCCATATACATTTATCTTGGGTTACTTCCTGTGGTTAAATTCCTAGCATATACTTTATTTACTGGATTTAGCACTTAACAACATTTCCCCAGATCAAAAAATTTAATTCCATGAAGAGAATTGATTATACTTAAAATAATGTGCTATATATATTAAAGGACTACCCCCCAAAAAGGGCTCCAAACATATTTGGGAAGGATTATCCCAAAGCGATTTTTAAAGGTCATAACACACATTGATTGTTTAAATTTTGATGCATTCAATAATAATCAGCTATTAATTTTTTCTTCTCAAATCTTTGTGATGTATTTATAATACTTTTATGCACAATTTTATATTCTTCACAGCATCAATCTATATTTTAATATATTCAAACAAAATACTTGGTAAAAGCTAATGTGTAATTAGCTGCTATTATTAAGTGAAGGATTTTTTTTTTTTTTTTTTACCTCACTCAGATTTTTTTCAGATTGCTGCACAGGTTCCTGATATTTCTCATGTTCTCTTTGCAGAGGCTGGTGGATTTGTTCAAGTTTCTCCTAAATAAATAATGAGATAAGTGAAACTTACATCAGTCCGGCTTCATAAATTAAAATGTCATTTAAATTTTTTTAAAAAGCAAAAAACAAAAAAAAGGAGCACAGTCCAATCCATTTCATCAAGTTAGGCCATGCATTTTCAATGAGACAATATCACCCCAAAGGGAGTGAAAATTGGTTCCTATAGGGGCAAAAAAATCTTACTCTTTTTATGTACAAAGCATGATATGCCTATACTATGTAGAACTCTACAGTAGTGTTAAAATTTCACAGGAGAGTGATTAGGAAAATTATCTAAAAAATCTTACTCTAGAGGCAATAATGAAAAACAATTGGCTAACACTGGCTAGCCAAACCTTGAGATTAAAACCCAATAAAGATAACAGGAGAAAAAAAAATCACAGGGCAATCTTCTTATTCATAAATATAGATACAAAATCCTACACAAAATTTTATGAAATCTAATCTAATAGTATCTAGAAAGGACAACATATCATGAATAAGTTGGATTTATCCCAGCAATGCAAGATAGATTTAATATTAGAAAAATAAATCAATGAAATTCTCCCATTAACAGATTCAAGTTCTAAATTATTTCATCATCAATGGCTACAAAAAAACATTTTCTAATGTTCACCACTGGTTCCTAATAAAAACTCTTAGCAAATTAGGAATAAGAGTGTAAATAATAAATAATAAATAAAGACTACCATCTGAAATAAAAGCTTCAGCAAACATCATATGTAATAGTGATTCACTGAATGCTTTCTCCAATATTAATAACAAGATGATAATACTAGATAATACTAATAATAATACTAATTTCAAGATAATAGTAAAGAGCCTAGCCAGTATAAGGCAAGAAAAAGAATTGAAAGGAATAAGGACTGAAAAGGAAGAAACAAAAGTTCATTATTCTCAGATAATGTGATTGTACAGGTAGAAAATATTTGAAATCTTCAAAAAAATTATTAAAATGAATAAGAGGGGTGCCCGGCTGGCTCAGTCAGTGGAGCACATGCCTCTTGACCTCAGGGTTGTGAGTTCAAGCCCCACATTCAGTGTGGAGCCTACTTAAAAAAATAAATAAATAGGGGCGCCTGGGTGGCTCAGTCGTTAAGTGTCTGCCTTCAGCTCAGGTCATGATCCCAGGATCCTGGGATCGAACCCCACATTGGGCTCCCTGCTCAGCGGGAGGCCTGCTTCTCCCTCTCCCAGTCCCCCTGCTTGTGTTCCCTCTCTCGCTGTGTCTCTCTGTGTCAAATAAATAAAATCTTTAAAAAATAAATAAATAAAAATAAAGAGTAAAAAGTATTTTATAAATAAGTAAGTAAAATGAATAAGAAATTTTAGCAACAATGTTAGGTGTTGGTCAGTATATAAAATAATTATACTTTTAAATACCGGGCGCCTGGGTGGCTCAGTTGGTTAAGCGACTGCCTTCGGCTCAGGCCATGATCTTGGAGTCCCGGGATCGAGTCCCACATCGGGCTCCCTGCTCGGCGGGGAGTCTGCTTCTCCCTCTGACCCTCCTCCCTCTCATACTCTGTCTCTCATTCTCTCTGTCTCAAATAAATAAATAAAACCTTAAAAATAAATAAATAAATAAATACCGGTGACAGTTAGAAAATTAAATTCTTTTAAAAAAGATAGCATCTGGGGGCGCCTGGGTGGCTCAGGCGTTAAGCATCTGCCTTCAGCTCAGGTCATGATCCCAGGGTCCTGGGATCGAGCCCCGCATCGGGCTCCCTGCTTGGCGGGAAACCTGCTTCTCCCTCTCCCACTCCCCCTGCATGTGTTCCCTCTCTCGCTATGTCTCTCTCTGTCTTATAAATAAATAAATAAAATCTTAAAAAAATAAAAAATAAATAAAAAAGATAGCATCTGTTATTAATAGCATCCAAAAATATGAAGTACCTAGGAATAAATGTAACAATAAGAGTGTAAGATTTTATGGAGAAAATCATAAAACTTTACTTATATACATGAAAAAATACATGGATATTCCATGATGACAGATCACATCAATAATTTTAAGATAGTAAATTCCTCTTGAACTGATTCATTAAAACCAAAAATCAAAATCCCAGATTTTGTAATAACATGAATCAGAATGTTACTCTTTCCTCTTAAAATTATTTAGTGACTCTCCAGACCTTCTATAACAAAATCCATCAAATGTTTTTATGCCTTGGGGTGCCTGGCTGCCTCAGTGGGTATAGCCTGCAACTCCTGATCTTGGGGTTGTGGGTTCAAGCTCCGTGCTGGGTTTACAGATTACTGAAAAATAAAATCTTTTTATTTTTTTATTTTTTATATTTTAAAGATTTTATTTATTTGACAGAGAGAGACACAGTGAGAGAGGGAACACAAGCAGGGGGAGTGGGAGAGGGAAAAGAAGGTTTCCCGCTGAGCAGGGAGCCCAACACAGGGCTCAATCCCAGGACCCTGGGATCATGACCTGAGCTGAAGGCAGATGCTTAATGACTGAGCCACCCAGGCACCCCTGAAAAATAAAATCTTTTTAAAAAAATGTTTTTATGCCTCTAGTATGGTTCAGGAACATTGATGGGTGCTAAGTCCAAACTTTAGCTTAGTATATGAATCTCATCATGATGTGGTCCCTGAAAATATCTCCAACCACATTTCTCAGCATTCACTCACACAAACCAGTCTGTAATATACACTGTTTCCTCTGCAGAAATGCCTTTCCCAGCTTCTTCATCTAGCTAACACATATTCAGCTTTCAAACTACTACTCAGTATCTTCTCTGGAAGGCTTTTCAGTCCCCTGACCCATCACATCTGACTCAGCCCCTTCTCTGAGTTTCTTGAACCTTCTATGCCTTCCCTTATCATGGGATTTTACACACTGAACTCTAATCACTGGCTTTTTTCTTTCCTCCATTAGCTTATAAGTTCCTTGCAAGTCCAAATCATGTCTAACTTGACTTTGTTTCTACATCCACTGGCACAGAGCCTGGCACATGGGAAATTCTCAATAAACAGTAACAATAATGCTAATTAATACTCTGGTTTCTCTTCAGATGGCATAAATCTTTCACCTTTTATTACAGATTTCTGTGGAGAAAAAAAGCCTCACAATAATGCTAATTAATGTGTGAGGTAATATTCTAGAGCCCTTATATATGTTATTTCATTTTCATGATAACCTTGTGGAGTAGCTGAGTCGATCCCAGATTTTATAGATGAGAAAATCAAGGCTCACAAAAGTTAACTAACTTGCTCAAGTTCATACCGAGAACAAGTGGCAGAGAAGTCCATCCAAATATAAAACCTATATACTTGGGGTGCCTTGGCAAAGTCGGTTGAGTGGCCAGCTCTTGGTTTTGGTTCAGATCGGGATCTTAGGGTCCTTAGATCGAGCCCCACATCTGGCTCCCCACCAAGCAGGGTGTCTGCTTCAGGATTCTCTCTCTCTCTCTCCCTCTGCCCCTCCCCCCACTCACTTGGACACGCACTCTCTCTCTCAGATAAATAAGTAAATCTTTAAAAAAGAACACCTATATACTTAAGCATTATTAAAACTGGCTTCCTAATAATTTAACGAATTAATTATTAAAGAAACAAACAAAAAAACTGGCCTGCCTCTTATTCAATTACCTACTTAATTTCAGAATACCTGGGCAAGTCCTTTCTGTAGGTTACTGGTCATACGTCTTTGTGACTCTGGCTTGGAGCCCTCAGTTTCCAGTTTCCTCAAGAGTGTTTTCTTTCTACCAGTAAGTATGTAATCTGTTCACTGGGGCTGCTCAGAGCTATTTCGGATAAGCCCTCTTGATACAACATTTCTTCAATCTCTTTTATTTGCACTTCTGTTAGGAAGAAATAACAGAAACTAAACTGTTAAAAGAAATGCCGGCGAATAATTGCTGTTGTAAGATGTTAAATGTGTTTTTAATGAAATAGCAAGTTAATTTTTAAAGAATCAGCTATATGGCTACCACCACTCTTCTCCCCATCCCTCCAGGGTGTTTGCAAACTTTCAGAAAAAATAACAAAAAAAGTAGTCGGAAAAGGTTCTCAAAAGCGGTAGATATTCTTACTGTTGCATAACTTTAAAATTTATTGTTGTTTTATTGAGTGCTTACTATGTGGTAGGTATTGTACTAAGCACTTAAGATAAATTTATGTCATCTAATCCTTGCAACAATCCACTGAGGTAGGAAATATGATTATCCCATTTATGAGACAAGGATGCAGGCACCAACAAGCCAACTAATTTGTGTAAGGTTACTTAACTAGCCCTGCCAAAATTCTTGGTGATTTCAATATTCAGGTAGATTTATTCCAGTGCCCTGGCTTCTCAAGGCTCTTCACCAACTAACTTCCAAAGATTGAGTCCTCCACCCCATCTCAGCCCCTACTCCACAGTAATTCTCTAGACCTTGTTGTTAGCAGCAACTCCCCAGTCTCAACTTCAAGCATCCCATTCTCCAATCACCCTTTCCTATGTACTTCTTCTAGTAGCTAGATGTTAACAAATTTTTGACCATACTGGCAACTATAATCCACTAACTTTAAACACTTTTTAATGTTCCTTATCCCACTCCCGTTCTCATTTACTTTCTTTTTTTTTTAATTTTTAAAATTTTTTTTAAAGATTTTATTTATTTGACAGAGAGAGACAGTGAGAGAAGGAACACAAGCAGAGGGAGTGGGTAAGGGAGAAGCAGGCTTCCCGCCGAGCAGGGAGCCCGATGCGGGGCTCGATCCCAGGACCCCGGGATCATGACCTGAGCTGAAGGCAGACGCTTAACGACTGAGCCACCAGGTGCCCCTCATTTACTTTCTTACCTAGCTTGGATTCATCTAAGCAATTCATCATTATAATCACCCCCCTTGAAAACATTCACAACTCCTTTGCCCCTCTTTCCTTCCATTATACTTGGTTGACAGAACTCCAGCCTGTAAACCAACCCTTCACTTCTCCTGCCCCTCACTCCAGAATTGGAGTGAGAAGTTCTAAAATGAAAAATAAAACAAAACAAAACAAAGAACCATGATTTCAAATGGAATATCTGAGGTGCCAGGGAAAATGCTGAGCAAAGAAAATAATAACTATGGTAAATATAAATAATCACTGTCCCTATGTAATAATATTATCTAATTTGTGAGGTTAAACAAAATAGAATATTCTAAAGGGGTCCTATCCATGTCTTCTCTTGTAGCTTTGTAGTACTTAATAAATATTTCCTGAGTCCTTAATATGCTAGGTCCTTTACAAGGCAGGTGCTGTGGGAAACACAGAAACCACCAAGACCAGGGCACGATCTCTGCCCCAAAGGAGCTGACACAGGTCACTCTGACACAGTGTGGTAAGTGCTAGAATAGACATTGAAGGAAATAACCATCCTGTACTCTCTCACACACATTTCCGACTATTTCAGAATAGATAATTTAAAAAGACCAGACAGAAAATACACTCAAAACATTGTAAGTACTTTTCTTGGAGTGGAGGATTATATTTTTCCCCTTCTTTCTACTTTTATACATTTCCCAGATTTCTGTAATTGTCACATATTATTTTTAGAAGTAGGAAAAAAAGTAAACTTCACATTGTTACAAAAGGAAAAATTACCCTGTTTGGGTTGGAGCTCTTTAACCACATGTCTATGCTGTTTGTTTTCCTTTTCACGACCGTGAGAAAATGCTTCTTTTTCCTCTGTTAAGTTATGGACATGGTTTGCATACTTTTCCACCTAAAAAGAAAATAATATATTTTCTTACTCTTAGTCCATGGTTCATATAGTAACCCATATCAAATCTATGAAGTGAAAGAGTCATTGAGAGATCACCATACTATCGTGTCTATAATCTAAGAAACAGAAAACCTGGCTTTCGTTAAGTATGGGTCTCCCTCCCTAAACTTCCTTCCAGCTTCTTCATGTTATCAGACACTGTTTCCCACAGATATGATGACACATCACCACAAATTTCTGGGACAGTCACAATCTCTAATTTCTTTTTTCCATTAACTTACCAGGTTTCAAATCAAGTCTCCTTATCTATGATTTAGGAAATATAGCATGATACCCATGAACAGAGAAAAATCTCCACAAAAATTTATACTCCTGTACTAACAATGATGATTAAAATGTCTGAAATGTTAACAGAAGATTGTATTAAAATACTGAGTATTTTTTAAAAATAGCTTTTGGTTAATATGGCAGCTTCATAAAAGGTACTTTTATGTGGTGCATAGTAATAGATTAAAAGCTAGCTCGATGCTCCCGGCACTATATTAAGGACATCAAATACTTCATTTTCACCGCAATCCTCTGAGACTTATTATCCTCCCACTTTATATGGGAAAAAGCAGGCTGTTAGAGGCCAAGGGATTTGCACTGTCATGCAGGAAATAAGGGGAGGAGCTAGACTTCACACTCAGCAGGCCCAAACCCAGAGGCTAAGCTCTTACCTACTGTGCCAAATTGCTTAGAAGTAGACTACCAAAGTAACTGCATTTTGCTGAATTGTGTTGAGACCTATTGCACAACTCCTCATAAAACGAACAAAGACCTGAATGGTACAGCAGACGTAACTCGGCACTGCCACCCAACTTTATAACTTCCTGCTAATCTTCAATTTCTTTCTCTTCAAAATGGCAGGAAGAATAACACCTATCTCTAATAATAACTATAATTTATTGAATACTTGCTAGGTGTCAAATACATGTCTGTGAAATGTTTTATGGACCTTAACCTGTGTAAACCCCACACATCTCTTTGAAGAGGCTATTATCATCCCCATCTTACAGATGAGGAATTTCAAGTTCAAAGATGTTAACTAACTTCCCCAAGGTTACACAGAAAGACAGTACTAAAGGCAATTTTTCACCCCCATGTGCCTAATGTTAAAGTTCATGTCTATTATGCTGTCCTGCTTTTGTTCTTAAGAAGCTGCATTCTTCTTTAAGAGTTTGGAAATCAAATCAAAAACTCCTCTAAGAGTTAAATTTAAAAATCAATGAGTTGCCTATTTGAGCTGAGATGTTGAAACACAATAGAATGCTTTCCACTCAACCTGAGAGAATTTCTTAACTCATTTAAAGAAAAAATATGTTGAAAAGTAGGTTGATCAGTATTGGAAACATCAAAAGAGTGGTAAGAAAGTCAAAAGATGCCATTATCGACTCCTCTAAGGGCTAGGTACCCGCTTGGTTCTAGTCTATAACAGGTCCAGAAATAAAGGCAGGTATAGAGAGCTCTATTGTGGAAATCAGGCTATCTTAGCCAGTGCTATAAAAATTAGAATCATTTGTTCAGCAAGTAAACATCTGTAATGCAGTGCACGTGTAGAGAAAGAATCCATCAGTCACAGGACATGCATGTCTGGTTCTTGTGGCAATTATATTTCTTTCTGTCAACTAGTAAGCTGGTATCTATTTTTCTACAAACTTCTCTGTGAGTGTAGTTAATATAAGATCACCTTTGAGAAACAGATCCACTGACTAATCAGGTTTCGAAGCCTACAAGCTACAAGCAAGAGTCAGCTAAAGGGTCGGTTATTGAAACATGGATGAATTTACAAAGATAATGAAAGCCACCTTGAGCGGACCTATTTGGATGTCCAACCAGTCATCTCTGGGTAACATTCTGTACATGTACTCTACTAGAAATAAATACAGACTGTTGGAACATTTTAGGGGGAAAAAAATGTACGTGCAAGTGCTTTGCAAACTACACAGTAATATTCAAATGTTGGTTTTTAACATGTCAATTTAATGAAGGACAATGAACAAAACCACAGGTATCTTAGAACTTTATGTTTTTAGCTCTTACTTCTTTCATTTCTTCCATGTACTTCACTGTACGGCTGCCTGCCTTACTGCTAGATACAGCCAAGTTCTGACCAATGCGATGTAAACGGAATTGTGTGCCACCTCTAGGAAGTGCCCTGAAAGGAATGGGATCGCTCTTCCTCACTCCTTCCTCCATTCTACTGGCTGCAATACACACAAGATAGTTGAAGCTTGAGCAGCCATCCTGGACACCATGGGGTAGAAGCCACCTGCCATAGATAATATACTATATGGGAGAAGAAATCTGTGAATCTCCGACAATTTCAAGATGCTGCCCTATCAGTTCTGGACTGCTTTCTTCTTCACTCTTATTTGGGAGAAATAAATTTCTATCTTTTTCAAGCCATTTTTACTTTGAGCTTTCTGACCCCCATGGCCAACCAATCCCAACTATTACAGAAGGGTTACTTAAAGAATAAGATCCATGTGCATATACTGGAAAATAAATATGACTACATAGGAACTGGATATGGAACTGGACAGCCCATCCTGGACCAGACTGGACTAGTCTATCCTGACCCATGAGGTCTTTCGTCTCTGAGTTTCCACATGAATCTGCCCATTTACTTGCTTTTCCACATGGACAGATTTTCTCTGCTTGCTCATCAGCCAGGCTAGAAACAGCCATTCATGTGTTAAGCCTAACTAACTTTTCAGATTAAGTCATTTCTGTTCTTTATCTTTTAATTCAAATTCATGAAAGAGAGATGATTATTTTTTGCTCATTCAATGATCCATGTCCCCCTCTCCAAAGTTAGTTGTATAATCCTCATTCAGTCCCTTGTCACTGGAATGGGTTAGAAGCAAATATGACATACAAACATGGCCACTAAAGCCTATTCTTTAAGTAAGGATTGGTAGAGAGGTACAAATTCCAGAGAAGAGGATGTGTAGGTAAGAAGACAATATAAAATGAGTCTACTGTTTAAGAGCAATGCATATCAAATTGTCTAATGAACAACTCGGCTTGAATCCACTCATCTTTCCCTTCCACCTGCTCCTCCTTCTGTATTGTACAGTTAATAAAATCACCATCAATACAGTTTCCCAAGCCAGAAATCTGAGAGTCATCCATGACCCTGCTTCTTATTCATCCCACTCTCATTAATGACCAGTCCCTGAATATGTAGATTCTACTTCTTATCTAAGGGTGCTGCCTTAATTTAGGCTCTCCTCACTTACTGTCCAGTTTAGTGTAATTGCATCCTTAACTGATATCCCTGCTTCCAGGCTGTCCCCCATTCAAAGCCCTCAGACTGACTGTTCTGAATGCAAATCACTTGCTGCTCTTCATTCCCACTGCTTTCAGGAAGAGTTCAAATCCCTTAGCTTGGCATCAGAGATTCTTCACAACCTAGTTCCTGTCTGTCTTTCTAGCCTTATCTTCTGCCACACCTTGACATTAGTATACTTACCGATCCCCATCATGCTGCTTATATTTCCATGACTTTGAACATTTGGGTCACTCTGCCTGTTCTGCTATGACACCCCAGAACACACATTTTTCCAGGGGGTTGGTTCACTGAGACTCAATGGTTAAGTAATTTGAAAATTCTAAAAAAGCAGATCTTGAGGTAATATAAATCCATTATTTAGCATCTGCCTTCGGCTCAGGACATGATCTCAGGGTCCTGGGATGGAGCCCATTTCAGGCTCCCTGCTGAGCAGGGAGTCTGCTTCTCTCTCTCCCTCTGCCCCTCCCCCTGACTCGTGCTCTCTCTCTCAAATAAATAAAATCTTTTTTAAAAATCCATTATTTGAATTATAAATGCTCTAACATCTAAACTGCACCTAAAATTACCCACATAACAAAGTATACACACAAACTATTCTCTATAAAGTAGATACTGAATAAATGCTCATTAACTATCTTAAAAAGTTTTTGCCCTCCTCCCCAAACTTCCAGATGTAAAGAATGAGTTGGTAAAACTGTCAAAGCAAACTGAGACAGAGACAAAGAATTTTAAATGGAAAGAGAGCAAGGAGAATGGGTGCAGAGTCATTGCTTCTTGTTCTTATTTCCCCTACAGGTGCCCTCGAACTACAGTGAGGGGCCAGGACCATACCTCATGTTACAGCACATCTTTTGGCTCTAAGCAAGGGATGAGTTTTGGATCTTATGGTCTCAGAGTGACATTAGGGAACAAAAGTAAATAGCATGGCCACAAAAACTGATATACCCAGATAGGCTATTCACCCTAACCCTTCTTTCTCCCTTCTACACAAATATAATTTAAAAATAATAGGCATCGGGCGCCTGGGTGGCTCAGTTGGTTGAGCGACTGCCTTCGGCTCAGGTCATGATCCCAGGGTCCTGGGATCGAGTCCCACATCGGGCTCCCGGCTCAGCAGGGAGCCTGCTTCTCCCTCTCCCACTCCCCCTGCTTGTGTTCCTGCTCTCGCTGTCTCTGTCTCTGTCAAATAAATAAATAAAATCTTTAAAAAAAATCATAGGCATCTTAAATATAAAACATATTAAACACAGTTTTTTCCTTCTCAATTCCCAAGTAAAATGAGGAGAAAAATACTTTTCAAAAAATTGAAAACAACGTAGCAATGTTTAAATGCTTAAAATATAAAATTAAAAGAAAGGCAAAATGCACACTATCATTACAGCTACGTAAAAATGTACACTCATGGGCAAGGGTTGACCCAGAACAGAAAAATGAACTTGATATGTTGGGACAGGGTTTCTTAACCTCAGCATCATTGACATTTGGGCTGGATAATTCTTTGTTGTGGGGGGGATGTTCTGTGCATAGCAGGATGTATAGCAGCATCCCTGGCCTCTGCCAACTAGATGCCAGTAACATATCCCCAGCTGTGACAACTGAAAATATCTCCATCCTTTGCCAAATGTCTCATGGGAAGCAAGATCACCCCTGGGTTTAGAGCCACTGTCCTAGGGTGAGAGGAAAGTTTTTAAAGAGTTACTTTTCAATGTTGCCCTAATGATGTTTGTTCAGTAAATACATATTGGAAGGGGAAAGGTAAGACCCTTAAAATATAGCATCTAATACTCTGCTTTTCAAAAGTTAGAATTTATCCATTAAATGTGAAAAATTGAAAAAGTTTCACAACTTTTTCTTTTCTTTTTTAAACATTTTATTTATTTATTTATTTAGAATGCAAGTAAGGGGAGGGGTAGAGGGAGAGGGAGAGAGAGAATCTCAAGCCGGCTCCACACTGATCGCAGAGCTTGATCTTAAGACCCTGAGAGCATGACCTCAGCTGAAATCAAGAGTCAGACGCCCAACCGACTGAGCCACGCAGGTGCCCCCAGAATTTCTTTTTCTTTTCCCATCTATTACAGAAGAGAAAGCTGAATTTCTCAGCATTTGGAAAACTGACCTGGCTGTAATATGAGATATCACAGATAAGTGCTGTAATTGGTCTGAGAAAATAAAAATATCCAAATCATTCTAGCCCCCAAAATACCCGCTAAAAGTGTGTATCTTCAAAATAAGTTTACATTTAAACCTGAATACTGAAAAAGAAATAGTAAGACTTAACCAGGAACACATACTTTAAGACATATTAAAGTTTTTCAACTAAAAGAAAATTGCACTGGCTCTAAATGAATCTCATTCTATTTTTTAAGGTTCTATGTTCCAGTCTTTTTAGGACTATTAAGACTTCTCCCTTGCCAAAAATGTTTATTTTCAATCACTCCTCCTCATTGTTTCTGTTTCTTGGCTCACATCACAAAGAATGTCTTCTGATTAAGAAACTGACATGAAGGGGCACCTGGGTGGTTCAGTCGGTTGGGCAGCCCACTCTTGATTTCCCCTCAGGTCTTGATCTCAGGGTCCTGGCGGAGCCCACCCCCGCAAACCCCCTCTCAGTGGGTATCTGCTTGAGGATTCTCTCCCCCCCACTCCCTTTGCCCCTCCCCCATGAACACGTGTTCTCTAAAATGAATAAATCTTAAAAAAAAAAAAGGAAATTGACATGAATAGAAGGCACAAGACCTGTTTTAAGCATCTCCTCTCCAGGAAATTCGATGGTATCAAGGCACTGTGTTCATACGGGCTTAAAAGTTGAAATCCGGTTACATGATCATTCTGAATGATCTTTTCATACGCATGAATACATCATGTAAATCTAACATAGTATTCACTTGAGCAAGGCACAATCTTCTTTTTTTATATAAGCCTGGGACAGGCCTAAAAATGCATTTTTATTCTTCCCCCTCCGTTTTCAAAACACACTAAGCTTGCAGAAATTTACTGTTTGTTTTTACCAACGTGCGCTTCTCCATGCTAGTTAGTTTACCCAAGACAGGAAGCTTGCCATAGTGCAGAGAAACAAAGAAAATCTTCCAAATGATTCCAGAGCTGGAGAATGTGGAATACTTAGCTACCCAAAGCATTGTAGCAGGAAAACAGAGGGAGGTGGTCTATAGATGGCAGAGGTGGTGGAGACGAATGAACATTCAGTGATGCGCAGCATGGACGAGAAAGGGTGAAAATGGCTGTGGAATGAGCAGGATGAGAAAAGTGGCGCTCAGGGTGATGAGAGAAGCGGATGAGATTGTAGCTCGAAAGGCAGAAGGTAACTGACTTGATGACGCCGGATGCTGAAGATACCAAAGGCCTCTGCAGAGCTTCATCGGCAATTAAGATTCTGCATGATGAACATAGGACGAACAAGCAGAAAACGGCAGTTCTTTGTTCACAAGCCTACGACCTGGGGAAGCCGTGGCTCGGAGGACTCGGGCCAGGCCCGTCAGGCGCAGTGGTCTGTGCAGGGCTGAGTCTTCGCTTGGGTAGTGAGAAAAGGAGCGCCCACCTAACTAACTGACGGGTTCCAAGCCCTCTCTAAATAAGACAGACAGCCTAATTCCAAAGGCCTGTGGCGGTTGGGTCCCTGGGGACGGGCGAATCCTTCTTCAGGCAGAATCACTCCAGCCCGCCACAACAAAGGCAGAGCCAGGAGAGGCTCTCCTCCGGTTTCGGGCCACACGGGTGAGAGAAGCGGGAAAGACCTGGAATGCTGAAAGGAACGCAGAAAAGGCGCTTTCTTCCTTGGGGCTGAGGCGGAACCGCGGGAACCAGGCCGGAAACTGTCTTTCGGAGAGTGCCGTGAGGGTCCCGGCTCACTCGGCTCCACCGCTGCTCAGCGGCCAGAGGCAGGTGCCTACCCAGGCCCGGGCGTCATAGCAACAGCGCTCACCGCAGAGACGCCGAGGCGTCCTTCCGGCGGGAACCATAGAAACGACGCGCACCATTGGCTCAGGGGCTGCTCTTCCTGTGGAGACAGCGCACACCATTGGCCTTCGGGCCGTGGGGCGGGGTTTTTCGGCAAAACGAAAGTACGGCTCATTCCATTGGCTTTGCAGTAACCTGTTGGTAACAACATAGGTGCGCTTTTTCTACTTTGAGGCTACATTTTTGTTAGCGGGCATTTATAATTCTCAAATAGCTTCCGGCCGGCCTAATAGTCTTGGATTTATTTTTCTAGAAGTAACTTCATTCTTAAAAGGGAGAGGGTCAGGAGTTGTGAATTTTAAGCCTAGATCTGTCACTACCTGGGGCGCCTAAGACAAATCACATTTTTCGGACCTGGCTTTATTATTGTAAAAATGAAGAAATCGGACTTGACTAGAATCGTCCCTAAGACAGAAGCCCTTTAGAAGTCCTAGAAAATTCAGTTTAAGTGAACCGTTCCTCCACTTATGTCGTGCAAAATAAAAATTTCTAAACGACAACTTAAGAGAGGCTTGGTTTATATCATGTTCATTTAAATGCTCTTATTGCAAGATTCTAGTTAGTTCATCAAAGCTTGATTTGACCCATGTTTTGGGGGCCCTTGCTTTGCTGATATCCCAAATAGGTACCCACATTTCAGTCTTATTCTAGTTCCACATAGGATCCTTTCCAAAGCTTTGCCAGTTATCTGGATAGATCGCATCCCTTACTTTATGGAAGTACTTCAACCATTTCCACCTTACAAATGTATTTTCTCTTATCTAAAATGCGCAGTGCCATCACTTCCAGTCCACTTAACTCCTACTTATCACTTGTCACTTCCTCAGGGAAACAATTCTTGGTCCTCCAATCTAGATCAAGGGCTTTCTCATTTGCTCTCATTGACTCGCGTTCCTTTTCATTATTTCTTTCTTTGCACACTATTTGCTGTCAAAAAAAACAAAAAACAAAAAACAAAAAAACCCAAAAAACAAAAAAAAAAACCTCTTGGAATTTTAACATGTGTAAATACTGTTTAAGTGCTCCAAATGGAAATTAAACTGAATTGGAAAACACTTCAAATAATTCCATGTAGGAAAGTGGTGTTTGTTTAAGCCTAACAAACCAGGATAAGAAATGGTTCCCAAGGGAAGTAATAGTTATGGTAGAAACAAACATTAAGATCACTTCTAGTTTTCACTCCATTTACCCTCGTTGGACGTTCAAACATCATAATGACAGTCATCATCCACATGAAGCTATAGATGTAGGGAAGAAAATCAATCTTTTGCTTCCTATCCCTTCAGTACTGCAGCCACTGCTGACAGAGCCTGTTGTCTTTGAGATTTTGCTAATCGGACCTTAAGTTAATTTAAAATTTTTGTTCAATGGGACTGCTGCGTCCAGAACAGTCCTGACTGCTGCAGTTATTTTTCCTCTGCTTGAAAGTCACATTTCTTGATTTAATGACATATTTCAATGCATCTTTGCACCTCTGCTCAAATCTTTTCAACTAACATTTATTGTATCACTGTCATCAGACACATTGGGCTACCCTTCCCAACTCCATGATTATCACTAGTTGCACTTTAAATCAAGTATGTAAAGTATATTTCCTGCTTCTACCTACTTATTAACGGTAGTTTCTCAACATGCACTCTGGACCAACCTACAGATCATTTAGGGGATTTTTCTGAACCACAGTTCTTGTACACTCCCATCCCAAGCCCAAGACAGTATAATATCTACATGCCAGACACCAGATGACTAATGCTCTATCTTCACTGTTTTACTTACTCCTCACAACAAAGGGCATTATTCAGCAGAGAGATTTATTATCTCTATTTTATAAATGAGGAACTTGAGATTAAGTCAAGGGTCTAAGCTTACAAAGGTAACAGGTGACACAGCTCGAAGAGTCAAACTTGGCTGAGATGGCTCCAAAGCCCCTACTCCTTACCACATAGTAAAGCTTCCCTCAGGGTAGAAATCACTAATAGGCCCCTTCCTGGCCCCAGGTAGAAATCAAGTTTCCCTTAAGAACAGTTCTAAAATATTTGAAAGGTAAACTGTTAACTCAAATAGAGAGTCAACCTAGGAAAAGGAGCAAAAAGTAAATGTAGTGGGAAGCTCATCATTCTACAGGCTATCTATCTTAGGTGTCCTTCTCTTGTACTCGCACCTTGGATAAATTTCCAAAAAACATCATTTCCATCATGTTGGCTTTTGGGCACACACTTTATTGCACTTTATTTTTCATACATCCATATCCCAGAGACATATTTATTCATCTTTTTAATCCTCATAATCCTCAGGGCCTACCACATAGTAGGCATCAAGAAATATTTGATCTTTAAGGCATGGCCATTCATGCATCCATAATCCTTCTCATATTATGAAGGTTGATATTCAGGCCTCACATGTATATGTTGAGGAATATAATTCCCAATAAGCTCTTTTTTTTTAAAGGTGAGGAACAGCTCATGTTCATTTTCAAAATCCAGGTGATAATCAGATGAGTGTGTCAGGTGGCTTGGTCATAAGTGCTTTGCTTTTGTTTTCATTTTTATTGAGTATGAAATGATCTTTAAAAGACAAATACCAAACTATATTCACCTGCATACCACTCACTGTTTTTTCCCTTCATTTTTTGTCTTTATGAAAGCAAAGGATTTGTTTTTACCAGTGATAAGAGCCCTGGAAGGCAGCTATGCTCACCACTATACCACCAACGCCGGCTTAAGAGCCCTGATCCACTGAACAATTTTTGATCCTACAAAGGCTTTTTTACTTCAGTTGTCATGTATAAAAGCTGTGTGTCGAGACTGAAGATCACCCACTATCTTCTCTTCTATATCTATGCCTTTTTCTACTTCTTCCTCTGACAGCAATATCTTGGTTTCTGAGTCTTTCGTTAAAATAACCACAGAGGACCGTCGTGACTCAAGGCTATTGGCCACCACCACTTGATGTCGATAAACTTCCAAAGCATTCCGTGCACGATCAATTACGATGGAAGGGTCAGTCTCCAACTTAAAGGAAATTATAAATGCTTTGGGAGCCCAGTCTTTAACCAAAGGAGAAAGCATTTTTGGCACCATCTTCATTGTTATCTGTATTGGAAAAAGAAAAGCTTAATAAGCAAACAAAGGTCAATAACTACCAGGTCAGTCTCATGGGAAACTAAGGAAGCAGGGACTCAGATTTTTGGCTATGTCAATTTGAGTGGGATTTCTCACTCAAACTTTTCAGAGCACTTTAAATGCTTAGTTTAAGAGCCTTGGCTCTGTAGGGTTCATAAGGATTCCTAATTCCAAGGTGTCATACAAATTCTGAGACAAACCATGTCTTATGAGTTAACCTTGCCCTACCGCCCTCATCACCATTAACAGAGCTCTGAAAAACAGCATTATATTTTCTTAAACATTCCCCTTATTTTAAACCAAACACTCAAATAAACAAATCTATTCACGCAAATCTGTAACACAAATGTAACTTTGGCAGAAGTTTAATTAACGTTGGGTTTTTAAATCTCTTAGCCTAAAATATTCCTTGCACCAGTAGAATGACTATTTGATTCTGTTTAAAAACTGTCACTCATTACACATCTTAGCACTGAAGAAAATAAACTGATTTTATTTTCACTTGATCAAAATTCTTACTATACCATTCTTGATCCCTTCTAAGAATGTTGAGTTGGTTTGTGTACTTCCAAGAAAGAACTAAAAAATAGAGGATAAACTAAAGCTCCCAGAATTTTAAAAGTGTGAAATTACTATGGTAATTATCAGGATTTCAGAAAGTTAGCAAGTGTGATAGGGATTATATTCCCATTCCCCACTTAATTTTTCTGCTTAGCATTTTTCACTACCTAACATAGTATGCATATGACTTATTCATGGTCTCTGAAGAGTGTAAGCAACACAAGGGCACAGTATGTTTCTTTGCACTGCTTTATCTCCAGGTCCTACTACAGTACTTGGCATATAGTAGGTACTCAATAAATATTTATTGAAAAAATGAACAAATGAAGTATCCTACAGAGTCAGCAAGTGTCCCACAGGTAGTTTCTCCTATTTAAATTCTTCTTGAATCATAAATGATTAAGAATTCTCTCGGGTTCCAGGATGCCAGATCACCTCAACATCTCAACCACTAGCCACCCCATACCCTTTCCTTAAACTACAGCAATCTTCGTCATCTAACCTACACCCGCTACTCTCTCTAATTCACCTTTCATACTGATGCCGGAACGGTCTTTTCAAACAAAAACTTTCTCTCATTCTCCTACTTGTTTGCCTTAGCTCCACAGGATAAAGTCCAAGCTCCTTAAGAAGGAATACAAAATCTTCTATGAAATAAGCTCTCTTCGGTCTGCCCGCCCACCTTGCGCCCCACTCTCCCTGCTCTCCAACCTTACCAAACAACTTCAGTTCACATCACACTGCTCATTTCCAAACTCCAATTTGTACTCTATCTGTACCTTCCCTACTTTGTCTGCTATACTCTCTGTTCATCTTTTAAAACCCAATTTATGTCATCTCCTCCAGGAAGCCTTCCTTGACTTCCCCAAGATTCACTCACCCCATGCTCTGACTTCACTTTGTACGTACCTCTACTAGAGCATTTATCACTCTGTACTGTAATTATGTCTGTGTCCAGCTCCCTCACTAGATTGTGAGGTTCTTGAGGGAGGGCGGTGTCTTATTCATCTCTGTATCCCTAGTGCCTATCCCATACGGAATGCAGAAAGGCCATCTCCAGATCAAGAGGGAATTAACCCAAGATTGATTATAGGGGATCAGATCTCTGGAAGAGAAGCGCCCATCACCTGCAGTGGGCCCCTAGATGACTGGATCTTGTGTTCAGGCATTTCTGAGACAGGAACATAGAAATCTGACACGGCCGCAGCCAGGTAAAACATCGCAGAAGAGCCTGCAGAGAGAAGCACAGGGTGTAATAAATCGGAGTGGGATATGGGATCAGCTCCTTTCAACTCAGGCTCCCCGGCTGTTAGACTGCGGATAATGAAAAGGTGAGGGGGAAAGTGTCTGGGGAGAAAGGCTCTGCCTGCAGGAAACCCTGAACTCCTAAGCGCACGCACCCAGCGGATTGAGCGCCTGGGCCGCAGCCTGCAGCAGATGCAAATAGTCCGCCAAAGTGGTGAACTCCACGGCCAGGAAGGTGCCGGCAGCCGCAGCCTCCTGGTAGCTCCGCAGAGCCGCCGCGAAGCCCGGAAGTGCATTCTCCTCGGCCTCCAGGCTCAGCAAACCCGAAGGGGCTGCGCCGCAGGGCCGCAGCGCCGACAGCCAGGTCTGGGGCGGGAAGCGGTGGGCAAAGGGGAAGGCGGAACGAGCGCGGTACAGAAACAGGACCCCGTAACCCGCGGCCAGGAAGGCCTCGGCCGAGGTAGCCCCGCGCCGCCCGCTGCTGAAGTTGTCCAGGAAGCGCACTGGCCGGGCTTCCAGAGGAACTTTGGTACCGCCGGACGTGATCAACACCACCCGCCGGCCCTGCGCGCCCAGCCTGGCGGCGAAGCGAGCCATAACCTCGGCGTAGCGCGCAGCATCCGCAGGTTTGGGAAACTCGGCGACCAGATCCACTTCCGCCATCAGTCCCCGGGCGCGCCCGCACTCGCGCACGCTCCACTGCCGCCGGCGCCGCGCCCCTGCCGGGCTCCCGGTCCCCGCGCAGCCGCACTAGTGAGGGGGCGACCTTTCCCCTTCACGCCGCACGCCGGCGCCGTTTTTCTCCTCGTGTGGCGTTGTGTGGCGTTGCGTGCCCTTTCTGCCCCGCAGCCTCGCAGAGGTGACCCTGAGCTGGCTAGAGCTGTCGGCTGGGCAGGCATCTGGAAGGGCCACCTCCCCTCATGTTCGTTTCCTACTCGGGTAAAGAACTGGCCGGTTTTGCCTCTCACCGGCCACCGTATCGGCCTTTCTGGACTTAGATTCCCCTGGAGTCAGACTGCCCGGCCATTTAACCTTCGGGACCAACGAGGAGGAGTTTTGTGGTGGTGGTTTTTTCAGCCCCGCAAATACACTCTAGATGTCAGTGGAGCCACGCCCCTCCCCCTGCGCCTGAAATCCTGGGAACGAGGCTGCCCGATGGCAGTCACGTGACGCCGGCGTCCAGCGTGTCCTCGCCGGGCAACCGTCCTGGAGACCGACACTGCTGGCTGCAGCATGGACATTATCTACCCGCTGGCGGTGCCCAAGGGGCGCCGGCTCTGCTGCGAGGTGTGCGAGGCCCCGGCCGAGCGAGTGTGCACCTCCTGCACGGTCACTTATTACTGGTAGGCCCTGAAATGTGGCACTTGGGTGCCTTACATAAGCCGTAGCACCGCCTCTGCCAGGGAACAGTCAAGGCGGCTTCGAGACCGGTCCCTAAGCCTTCTGTGTCTGCCTCTTCTCCCACTCCCTTGTTCGTCACCAGAGGTTTTGTTGCCCGCCTACTGTGCGCTATGCATTGTTCTAGCAGCCTGAGTTACTGGGGGATACTTGGTGGACTGTGCCCCTTAAAGAAGCTAACATAATTAATGCGGAAGATAGATAAGTAAACAAACAAACAAAAAGAAAACAAGATAATTTCGGAGAGTCATCAATGCCATAAAGACAAAGGAAATGTCGGGCGCCTGGGTGGCTCAGATGGTTAAGCGTCTGCCTTCGGCTCAGGTCATGATCTCAGGGTCCTGGGATCGAGTCCCGCATCGGGCTCCCTGCTCCTTGGGAGCCTGCTTCTCCCTCTGCCTCTCTCTCTCTCTCTGTCTCTCATGAATAAATAAATAAAATTAAAAAAAAAAAAAAAGACAAAGGAAATGTGATGAGAGGTTGGACAGATGCCCTCCTAAGGATTTGAAGATAAAGTAGGAGCAGTCTGCCGTGGAAATGCTGAGGAAAAGTAAGGCTCTGAGAGAGGAAAGACTGTGGTGTGCTTGAGGAATAGAAAGAAGTGCACAGCCGAGGTGGTGAGAGTGTGGGGAGGGTAGTAGAAAGTGAGGTGAGTTTTCATTTATTCAACGTAACATCCCCTGACCTTTGCTTCCCATTAGACCCTATGTTGGACCTGAGATAAAACAGCTCGGTTGCTGATGTCCAGAAACCTAGTCCAGAGCAGACTAACTTGTTTTTGAAAAGTCATTATAATAGACCCTGCATGACAAGTACTGTCACTTAGGGTGTGCTATTTCCTGGGACCTCTAAGGATGGAAGCCTGGGGCAATATCTGGAAAGGTTTCTCTGAATAAATAATGTTTGCGATGACTCTTGAAAGGTCAGTAGGAAATTGCTAGGTGAATGAAGAAGGAAGACAGAAGGACAGGGTACTCCTGGCATCTGGGTCTACTTGGGTAAAGGGTGAAAGAACAGTTTGTTCAGAGCTGAGTAGAGAAGGCAGTAGTGGACGAAGCAGTCACTGATTTTCAAACTGCAGACTAGACCCATTAGCAGGTCATGAATAAATCAACAAACATTTTAGGGAAAAAAGAATAAAATAGAAAGTATCAAAGTAATCCTACTTGAATTGTTTCTTGAAACTTTCTAGTGTTTTATGTGGATATGTGTGTGTGTAATGATAAAATATATTTCTTACTAAAAAGAAAGTTTAAAAACCATTGCAATAGGTAGTAGGAGGAGTTTAAACCAAGAAGATAGAGGTTAGGGCGAAATGGTGACATGAGATCAAGAAGTTTGGAATTTATCCTCTGGGAGGTCATGGGTGGTTTTGACCAGGTCTCACTTGTGTTAAGGAAAGATGACAGCAGTGTGGAAAATAAATTGGAAGGTAGACCCTGGAGGCTGCATAACTGATTGAGAATTTGTTGCAATGGTCCCAGTGGAGAGTGAATATACCTCCTCAGACTGAATTAGGTGTCCCTCCTCAGTGCTCTCACAGCACTCTATATATTCCCTATCCTAAAACTTATGACACAGATTGAAATCAGTTGTTTAATAGTCTGTATTCCTCACTAGGTCTGTATATCCCGTGAAGGGAGGGATGGCATGTGTTTTCATTGCTGTTTCTTCATTGCATTTAGACTACAATTCAGAATTTGTGGCAGAAACTACAAAGCCCTGGTCAGCTCTCTACCTTCATTTCCCACCACGCTCACCCCCTCTTTTCCTTGATATAATTACAGAGGTTTTCTTTCAATTAGGATTTGCTAAGTCCTTTCCTCCCTCAGTTTCTTTGCCTAGGCTGTCCCCACTGCTGGGAACCTCCATTTCAACCACAGATCTTCCTAGGGCCCTCTCATCCTTTAGTTCTCAGAAATGTTATTTCTTCAGAGAGGTCGTTCTGAAAATACTCCTCTCTTATTTTTCTGTCTCACCTTTTTCTTCGTTTTTCCTGTACTTTTGTATTGTATTTTGTGTTTATTTAATATCTGTGTCTTTTACTGAACCTACTGGTCGCATATATCAGACATTCAGCGATCATTTGTTGCATAAGCGAACTTCTGAATGGATAGTAAACCTATTAACATAGAGGGAGGTGGTGGTGGGTGACGGATTGGGTTGGGGACACAGAGTTTGAGGGCCTTCAGGTCACTTGGGAGAGATGGCTAGTGAACAACTTCAAGTACAGCCTGGCACTCAGGGAAGAGATTAGAGTCCTTTGGCTGATATGAGCATCTACCTCTTTCCCTCTTGCCTTCATCCCTGCAGCCAGCAGTAATGCGTTCATCCTCTCAACTCACTTTGTAGTCACTCTCTACTCTTCACTTGACTCTTATTTCCCTTCTTCATTTCAGTTGTCGGCAAGTGTGTTATGTCAATTTTCTTATGTTCCATTAATGCCGGATGTTATGTTGAATACGGATAGGGCTGTCATACATATGCTATCTTTTGATTTGTGTCAAACCCATCTGTATATACCCTACAGTCTCTTGCAAAGTGTCTTGAAGTAGTTGAAACTAAATATTTGATGAATGCATGAATAAATTATTATTTCCTATGCCCTTATCCACCATTATTTCCTTTCTTCTCCTTCACTGCCTTTAATTCTCTTTAAGGCCTTCTTCTCTCCCTCCAGCCCACCTGCCTCTTTTCTCCAGATTTTTATATGCTTGTGTCCTGGAAATTTCAAGATTTTTCCATAAAATGAAACTGAAGTAATTGTTCTGTATCTCAGAAATGGGGGCTTTAATACTCCTCCCTCACAGGGTTTTTGTGGTTGAATGTAAAGCATGTAGCATCATGCCTAAGACCAAGTTGGCACTCAATAAATATTCTTTCTCCTTGTTCCAATTTAAGGAGCAGGAAGGCCAGTCAACTCGAATTTCTGAAAGTTTTTTTTTTTTCTTTTTCTGCAAAAGAGTTTTTTCCCAATTGTAAATATAACTCACGCTCACTGTAGAAAACTTGAAAATATAAAAAATAAAGAAGAGAAATACATAATCTCACAACCCAGAGATTAATAACCTGACATTTTGATCAATTTCCTTATATTCTTTTCCTATACAAAGATCTGTTTTATACAATCTGTGTAATCTTGCACATATTGTTCTGTATTGGATTGTGAGAATGTTCCTAGGGAATTGAATATTTGTAAGAAAAGACAGTTTTATTAAAGTGCACACTGAAACATTACAGATAGTAAAAGAGGCTTCAGTACTATAGGTGAGCAAATCATAGCATATAGATAAGAGTAATTTGAAATAAGTTTTCCTTTTATTGAACATATGGGGCACAAATTAAAATGCTTTCACTGGCCAGGAAGAGAGGACAGCAGTGAAGTGGTATTCAGTGGTAGGAGACAGTAGGATCTGTGGTAAACTGCAGAATGAATGTCCTGCCTAATGACATCTAAATTCAGTTTTAAAAACAGGATAATGGCCAAACAAAGCACATCTGGCTTACAGGCTACTTGATTGTGAGCCCTAATTGAAAATATAATTTTCGGGCGCCTGGGTGGCTCAGTTGGTTAAGTGACTGCCTTTGGCTCAGGTCATGATCCTGGAGTCCCTGGGTCGAGTCCCACATTGGGCTCCTTGCTCGGCGGGGAGTCTGCTTCTCCCTCTGACCCTCCTCCCTCTCCTGCTCTCTGTCTCTCATTCTCTCTGTCTCAAATAAATAAATAAAATCTTAAAAAAAAAAAAAAGAAAATATAATTTTCAACTCCTTCTTTATGCATGATCCTGTGTTGGGTGTTACAGGTGAAACAGATGAATAAGGAAAGAGTTCATGAATATATAAATAAAGCTCATTTTATTTGGAAAAGCAAGATATGTCAAATGCTCTCAGTGGAACAAAAGTCTAGGTAGTTAAGTAAATTAATATTTCCATTGCTCACACAATTACTCAAGAAGCCCCTATTTAATAAATACCCTATGGAATTCAACTATTTCTATATCCTGGCTGTTGAGTGCTTTTATTGATTTGTTTACAATAATTCCCTATAAAAATTTTTAATGCTTTTATCATTTCATATCATACAGTTGCAGTTTATAAAGAAAATACTTTATTGCATTTCTTTTGTCCCAGAAGAAGGAAGGAGAGAGAGTGCTTGAACAAAGCTATATGTTGTCTATGACTGCTTTTCTGCTACAACAAAAGAGTTGAATTTTTGCAACAGAGACCATGTAGGTCTCAAAGCCTAAAATATTTACTATAAGGCCCTTTACAGAAAAACTGCTGACCCTGTGCTAGGTTACTGTTACCAGTTTTAGAATATGTATAATTGGAATCAAACAGTGAACTTAGTCACATTTGAGTAAAAATACACAATAGGCGATAAAAATGCAAAAATTCATGATTTATGTATCCAACAACAGAGACTCAAAATGCATGAAGTAGTAACTGTCAGATTGAAGGGAGAAATAAAATAATAGTTGGACACTTCAGTTTTCCACTGTCAGTGATGAACAGGAGATTAGCAAGGCAATACAAGGCTTGAACAACACTATAAACCAACTAAACCTAACAGACATCTATAGATGACACTACCACCACCAGCAGAATATACGTTCTTCTCGAGCACATATAGAACATTCTCCAGGATAGACCATGTGTTAGACCATAAAGCAAGTCTCAATAAATTTATAAGGATTGAAATTATACAAAGTATGTTCTGTAACTGCAGTGGAATGACATTAAGCAATAACAGAAGGAAACGAGGAATTTATGAATGTATGGAAATAATAGTCTTAAACAACCAGTGGGCCAAAGAAGAAATCACAAGGGAAATTAGAAAATGCTTTGAGATGAAATGAGAACAAAAACACAAATATTAAAACTTACAGGGTGCAGTGAAAGCAGTACTCAGAGGGAAAGTTCTAGCTGTAAACACATACATTATAAAAGAAGGAAGATCTCAAATCAATAACCTAGCCTTCTGCTTTAAGAAACTAGCAAAAGAAAAGCAAACTCAATCCAAAGCTAGTGGAAGGAGGAAAATATTAAAGATTAGAGCAGAGATAAATGAAATAGAGAATAGAAAAGCAATAGAGAATCAACAAAACCAAAAGCTGGTTTTTTTAAAAGATTAATAAAATTGACAAACCTTTAGCTAGATTGACCAGGAACAGAACACCCAAATTACTACTAGTCAGAAATGAAAGTGGGGACATTGCTAGCAACTTTGCAGGAAATAAGAGATTATAAGAGAATACTATGTACAATTGTACACCAACAAATCAGAAGACCTAAATGAAATATATTCCAAATAAGACACAAACTACAAAACTGACTCAAGAGAAAAAGAATATCTGAGTAGATCTATAACTAAAGAGATTTAGCTAGCAATCAAAAATTTCCCACAGAGAAAAGCCCAGGACCAAATGAATTCACTGGTGAATTCTATCAAATACTTTTTTTTAAAAGATTTTATTTATTTATTTGACAGCGAGAGAGGGAACACAAGCAGGGGGAGTGGGAGAGGGAGAAGCAGGCTTCCCGCCGAGCAGGGAGCCTGATGCGGGGCTCGATCCCAGGACCCTGGGACCACGACCCGAGCCGAAGGCAGACGCTCAACTGACTGAGCCACCCAGGCACCCCTCTATCAAATACTTTAAAAAGAATTAATACCAATTCTTCAAAAACTCTTCCAAAAAAATAGAAGAGGAAGAAGAAGTCCCCAACTCATTTTAAAAGGCCAGTGTTATTGTAATGCCAAACCAGACAAAAATATTACAAGAAAACTACAGATGACTATCCCTCATGAATATGGATGCAAAAAATCCTCAACAAAATACTAGTAAACCAAATCCAGCAGCATATAAAAAGGATTATACATCATGACCAAGTGGCATTTCTCCCAGGAATTCAATGTTGTCTCAACATACTAATATCAATTTAAGACATCATCTTAACAGAAGAGAAGACAAAAACCACATGATAATAGATACAGAAAAAGCATTTGATAAAATCCAATACCCTTTGTGATAAAAACAAATTAGGGAAAGAAAGGAACTTTCATGACCTATAGAGAAACACAAAGCTAACATCATATTTAGTGATCAAAGACTGAAGGCTCCCCCCCCCCCCATCAAAAGCAGGAATGAGACAAGAATGTTGCTTTCATCACTTCTATTCAACATTTTTCTAAAAATGCTAGTTGGGGCAATTAGGCAGGACAATGAAATAAAAGACATCCAGCTTGGAAAAGGAGTAAAAGTACATCTATTTGGTGATGATATGATCTTCTAGAGAGAAATCCCTAAAGAACCTACAAAAAAACCCACAACAAACTATTAGAGCTAATAAATGAATTCAGCAAGGTTACAGAATACAAGATCAATGTGCAAAAATCAGTTGTATTTATACATGCTAGCAATGAACAATCTGAAAATGAAATTAGGAAAGCCATTCCATTTACAGTAGCATCAAAAAAGAAATAAATTTAACCAAAGAAGGGCAAGACTTACACACTGAAAACTAAAAAACATTTATGAAAGAAAGACCTACATAAATGGAAAGATATTCCATATTCATAGTTTAGAAGATTTAATATTATTAAGATAATTACACTTCAAACTGATCTATTGATTCAATGCAATCCCTATCAAAATTCTGTCATTTTTGTACAAATGGACACACTGATCCTAAAATTTAAATGAAAATGTGAAGTACCCAGAATAGCTAAAAAGTCTTTTAAAAGAACAAAGCTGGAGGACTGATACTTTTCAATTTCAAATTTTACTACAAAGCTGCAGTAATGAAGACAGTGTGGTAGTGGCATAAGGATAGAATTGAGAGTCCAGAAATAAGTATGTACATTTATGGTCAATTGGTTTTCAGCAAGGTTGCCAAGACCATTCAACTGGTGAAAGAATGGTCCTTTCTAGATGATGCTGGGATAACTGCATAGCCACATGCAAAAGAATGAATTTGGACCCCTACCTTACACCATAGACAAAAAGAGCTAAATATAAGAGCTAAAAACATAAAATTTTCAGAAGGAAACATAGTTGGAAATCTGTGTGATTTGGGATTAGGCAACAGTTTAGATATGATACCAAAACCACAAGGATCCAAAGAAAAAATAGATTAGTTGGACTCCACCAAAATTTAAAACTTCTGTGCATCAGAGAACACTATCAAGAAAGTGAAAAGACAACCCGCAGAATGGGAGAAAATATTTACAAATCATATATCAGATAAGGATTTTATATCTAGAGTATGTAAAGGACTCTTAAAACTCAACAATAAGAAGATAAAAGACCCAGTTTAAAAATGGACAGAAGATTTGAATAAATTCTCCAAAGAAGATATACAAATGGCCAATACGCACATGAAGTGATGCTGAACGTTATTAGTTGTTAAGGAAATGCAAAATAAAACCACAATGAGATACCACTTCACACACACTAAAATGGCTGTAGTAAAAAAAAAGAGAATAACAAGTGTTGCCAAAGATCTAGAAAAAGTGAACCCCTCCTGTATTGCTGCTGGGCTGTAAAATGGTACAACCTCTGTGGAAAACAGCTTGGCAGTCCTCAAAAAGTTAAACATAGAGTTACTATATGACCCAACAATTCCATTCTTAGGTATATACTTAAAAGAATTGAAAACATGTGTTCACACAAAAAGTTATACACAAATGTTCAAAGCGGCACTATTCATAATAGCCAAAATGTAGAAACAATCCACATGTTCACTGACTGATGAATGGATAAACATTAAAAGTGATACAGCTATACAGTGGAATATTTATTCAGTCGTACAAAGGAATACAATACTGATAAATGCGATGAAATGGGATGAACTTTGAAAACATTATGCTAAGTGTAGGAAACCAGACACAAAAAGTCACATGTTGTCTGTTTCCATTTATATGTCATGTCCTCATCAGGCAAATACATAGAGAAAGTAGATTCATGGTTTCTGGGCACCAGTGGGTGGAGAAAAGAATGAGAGAACCAACTAGAGGAAATGGAGTTTCTTTTTTGAGTGATGAAATTGTTCTGGAGTTAGATAGGGTGATGGTTTTATGACCTTGTGAATATGCTAAAAACCACTGGATTTATACTTTAAAATGGTGAATTTTCTATTGTATGTGAGTTATATCAATTTAAAAGTGTAAAAAAAATAATTGGAGAAAGGGTCAGAAGCAGGTAATAGATTTGGGAATCAGTCATAGAGGCAATTATTTAAGGAATGGGAGTGGATTCTCTGTAGGACTGCGGTCCTGTCCAATTAAGTGTTCAAAAATACTAAATCTGTATGTAAAACTCAGAAAAGCTTTCTACCAAACTGTCACAGTGCTTCCCTCTGGAGAACTAAAAATCAGCCGGCTCTGGATTATAGGCTTAGAGTAACTACGTAAGCTCTCCACTCCTGTGCTTCCTTATCTTTGAAATAATAGCTTTTGTTTTGTTCTCAAAAAGTTAGTTACTAGCAAAAGCACCTGCTGCACCACTGGGATTGGGGACCGTCCCTAGTGTGTTCGTGTGACTGTGCCCCCTGGAACACAGAAGACAATGTCAGTGGTGCTCTCCGGAGCCACGCAACATAGTCTCCTAGAGCGTCTCCTAGAGCCTCAGCAAATAGGAAATTCCTTTCCCTTCCCCAAGAAAAAGACGCTCACAAACATCAGCTTTGATGTTCAGATATTCTGAAAATGGCCTTAGAAAAATGTTATTAACGAAGCAGAAGAGCAGATCAGCCACAGCATCACCACGTGACTTCGTGACTTCGGAGTGTGACCTGTGCCTGAAGAAACAACAGCCTCCCACCCCCACTAATTGGTACACCACCACATAACCACATGGAAGAAAAGAGATTTGTGTCAAGAATGGCTTTGTGGGGCGCCTGGGTGGCTCAGTCGTTAAGCATCTGCCTTCGGTCATGATCCCAGGGTCCTGGGATCGAGCCCCGCATCGGGCTCCCCGCTCCGCGGGAAGCCTGCTTCTCCCTCTCCCACTCCCCCTGCTTGTGTTCCCGCTCTCGCTGTGTCTCTCTCTGTCAAATAAATAAATAAAAATCTTTAAGAAAAAAAAGAAAAGAAAAGAAATGGCTTGGATTCCCTGCCTGATATGTGTTGGGCTTCCTTTTCTAGTTTTTAGGGCGAGGCCAGTAAGTGGGGCCACTAGGATCTCCAGCCAGGCCAAAGGGAAAGATAACGAAGTCCATGTTTTCATTGTCAGTGGTGTGGTTCATCAAAGAGCGGACTGGAGCAGCATCCATGAGAAGATATGTCAGCTGCTGATTCCGCTGCGCACTTCCATGCCCTTCTACAATTCAGAGGAGGAGCGGCGGCACGGACAGCAGCAGCTGCGGCAGCGGCAGGTGGGTCCTGTGGGGGGGCTACAGGCTTAGCTCACAGGCTCCGCGAAACCACCCAGGACGAAGGGATCCCCAGACTGGAACCTCTCTGAGGACAGAGACTTTGTTTTATGACTTTATGTCCTCAGTCAGTTGTTCTCCACATAGTTGCTGAATACCCACCGTATTAGGTTCCCAGGGCTAATAAAACGCCGCACACTAGGTGGCTTAAACGACAGAAATGGTTTTTCTTGCAATTCTGGAACCTCGAAGTCCAAGATCTAGGGTAGGTGTCAGCAGGTGTGGTTTCCTGGGGGCACGTGCATCCCTGGTGTTTTCCAAATTTCTTCCTGTTACAAGGACACCAGTAAAATTGGATCGGGGCCACCCTAATGGCCTCATTTTAACTTAATCACCTCTGTAAGGCTCTGGCTCCAAATGCAGTCACATTCGCTAGGTACTAGGGCTTAGGGCTTCAACATATGAGTTGCGAGGGGAACAAAATTCAGCCATAGCATCCATACATGCCCAGTATGTTGATAAGGCATAGGTACATAGTAGGAGGTCAAAAAAATGGTGTATGAATACACTGGTGAATTCATAAAGGAGATTTAAAAACTTCTATTATGGCATTGATAGCATCTCAATTATTCTTAAAAAGTTAGGGTTTTATAAGCCATAAATCTCAGAACACCAGATTCATCCATTTAAATGTTGTGGCACTTTGAGGAGGGCTTTGGAACAATGCAGAATTTAAGTTATTTCTGATACTCACTAAGCAGGATAACTCCGGAAGGAAAGATAAGATGTTTCTCTCAAAATTACGACTCAAATAGAAAGTCAGAAAGTTGTAGAATGTCCGGAGACATGACGGTTTGCTAAACTACAATTTTATTATAAACACAAGAATAATATTTCTTTAATAACTTTATACGGAGCACTCCTTTATGCTGATAACGAACCAAGGTGAAAAGACACTTATTCTTGGACCTCGAGGAACTCACAATCCAGGTTTCCCTTTTTATATCACCTGTTTTGGGTCTCATGTCCACCTTAATACAAGCAGGTTAACTAGGTGCCCTCAACCAGTTCATTAGGTAGTGGCCTTACCCAGGTGAACCTATATCCACCATTGCCTTTTACCTTTAGACTCTCTCAGATGGTCTAGTTTTTTCTTCCACAGAAGCATTTGATTGAATTCTGCTACACCGTGGCCCAGAAATACCTCTTTGAAGGAAAACATGAAGCTGCTGTTCCAGCAGCTTTGCACTCGCTTCGCTTCCGCATGAATGTGCACGGCCTGAGTTCAGTAGAGCTTGTGCCTGCTTACCTGCTGTTGGCCGAGGCGAGCCTTGGTGAGTGAATTGACTCGAGACCCCCCCGCCCCAGGGCCCTCAAGGAGTACTAAAGTGGGTTCAATCAGTGGCCAGAGGGTACAGCCTTGGCAGTAGCACCAAGATACCTTCTATAAAAGAGCAGTGTTGCCGTAAAGTTTGGCACAAGGTGGGGAAGCAGATGTCATCAACTTTTGGCTACTTCTGACAGAAATCCACTCTAGCTGGCCTAAGCAAAAGGAGGACATTTATTCGGACACCGGAGTGTCCCAGGGGAATTGAGGCTTCATGAAGTCCTAGAATCAGAATGTTGTAACAAATTTTCTCTCTTGGGCCTTGTGTCTTGTCTCTGCTTCTATCTCTGCATCTGCTTTATTTACCATCTCTGCAGACCAGATTTTTCTGCCCTATGCCTACCACAAAGACAGCTACCCCAAAATATCAGATGTAGCTGAATTTCCATGGAATTTACATGTTCCTCCAGGTTTAAGGAGGATAGTAGAAACAATTAGCATCTGATTTCCAGTGTTAAATTCCTAGAAGAGAGAGTTGTGTTCACTCAGCTTGAGTGTGGTATTTACCTTTATCTACCTTTGTGTCAGGGTCACGTGGCCCAAAGAGGAGTATAGGAACCTGCCCCTGTGGATGGGAGAGGGAAGAAGAACCGTATCTCTCATGCCGTGGATGAGAGTGGGGAGCACAGACTCGGCAGAGCTCCACCCCACATGGTGGTTGCTACAAGAAGAGAATTAGCATCTTGGAGGGGAATTAACATTTCTGAGCATCTGCAGTGTTTTAGTTACTGTCCAACCACTATCCATCTTGATAGCCACTATTTTTTTTAAGAAGCAAACTTCTAAAAAGCAAAACTGTTGGAAATACAGTACAAAGAACCTCTTTTCCCCTGAGCTACGTGAGAGTAAGTTGCTTGCCTGATGCATTTCCTAGACGTTCTCCTTCATATCCACCATACAACCGTCGTCTACTATCATCTAGTTCACGTTTCTCCAGTCGTCCCAATTACACCTCGACAGCAGAAGGATACAGTTCAAAATCACACTTTTCATTTTGTTGCCATGTGTTTTTAGTCTCCTTCATCCTGGAATAGATTCTCAATCTTTCCTTGACTTGTATGACTCTGACACTTTTAAGATTAAAGGCCAAGTGTTCTGTAAAACATCCCTCAATTTGGGTTTCTCTGACGTCTCCTCACGACTGGACTCAGGTGATGTGTCTTTGGCAGGATGTCACGGGAGTGCCACTGTGTTGTTCGCACCTCATCCTGCAAGTTGGCACATGTTTTCAGTTTGTTCCATTCCTGATGCCACCCATTTAAGTTACTTTGCTAAGGTGATATCTGCCAGGCTTCTTCTTTGTATATTCTTCCTCCTTTTCGCAATTAATAAGTGTTTTATGGGGAGGCATTCTGAAACTATATAAATATCCCATTCCATCAGACTTTCAATATATTCATTTATTTATATCAGTATGAACTCTTGCTTCCCTGTTCTAGTCAATGGATTAATAAGGTGTTTCTATCGTAATTTTGTGCTTAGGCTATTCCTGATTTGGCAAGTGGCAGCCCATTTAAAGTGGCTTCCATGTCTCCTTGACACATCCCCATTGTTCTTCGATCACCTTCCTGCTTTCTGGAACATACCTCCAAGGAGCCTTGATTTTTTTTTTAGTGAAAACTGGAATTCAGAAGGCAAGAGTTGTGCACTAGACGTATGTGTTGCTATTGAGGTAGGGTTGCTCCTATGCCTTCTTGGTGGACAGAGTTAGGGAATATGTATAAACATAATAATGTATACACACATTACATCTAAATTCATTCTCTCCCACTCTCTCTCTATATAGGTAGAGATATGACTATGAGTCCCTACCAGTACCTCTAAATTCAGTCCAATGCTACCACAGGGTTCAGTCTGATTTCCTCCCATTCTGCATCTGTAGTTCTCTTCTCTGACAGTGAGAATGCTGGCTCTGGCTTCCTTTTTCATTAATATACTTAGATATTGCATCAGTTGCCCTGTATGAACCAATCTTCCATTTCCAACCCTACTCTTTCCCCTTGCAGATGCCTTTCTCTCCTTCTATGGGCTCTGACTCCTCATTCAGGGCTGCCTCTTCTGCATGGATCCTCTCCTCACTGGTTTGGGCTCTGACTCCCCCATATGAGGCCACATAACTGCAAGAATGCCTTCCTCACCCCTCTCAGGTCTGGCTCCCCACTCCAGTCTGTCCCTCCACCAAAACTACTGGGAAGAGCACCGGACAAGGAAATACAGCCCAGGTTTTGTGCATTTCTGACACTTACTAGCTGTGGGATTTGGGGATTTTTCCCGACTTAATTTGGGCTCAGGTCATGATCTCAGGGTCGTGAGATTGAGCCCTGCATCAGGCTCTGCAGTCAGCAGGGAATCTGCTTGAAATTCATCCCCACTCCATCTCCCTCTGCCCCTCCCCCATCTTGCACGTGAGCTCTCTCTAAAATTAAATAAATAAAATCTTTTTAAAAACCCAAAATACTACTACTAATAATTATATATCCATTGATGAGATTACTTAATTTAAGTTTCTCTTTCCCACTAGACTATAAGCTCAGGAAGAACTGGAACTGTCCCTATTCTTATTCATCAGAGTGTCTTCATACCCAGAATAGCACTTAGCACAGAGGAGGTCCTCAAAAACTGCTCTCAGAGAACCTGACATCTGGTGGGCGCTGTGAAAGCATTTGGTGAATCTGAGTCCCCTTCACAGGATTGTTTTGAGGATTAAATGAGTTTGTGTGTAATGAACATGAGAGTGCTTTGCAAGCTGGAAAGTTCCGTCTAAATGGAAGTTCTCATTATACCTCCCCCTGTCTTTGAAACCTTGCCAACCTTTTTGAAAGTCTAAATAAATTACATTCCTTGTGCACATGTCTCTTTCTCATCTAAGAGATTCCGCCAGACTGGAGTGGAAAGAATAACAGGTATTTAGCCTTTTCTTTTCTTTTTGGTAAAACTTTGGAATTTTAATCAACTAGAGATGATATTTTCAGTAACACTTCAAAGAGCCACCTTTGGAATCAGGGAGCCTGGGTTCAAATTCCAACTCTTTTTTTTTAAATTTATTTACTTACTTTAGAGAGAGCACGAGTGCACACGTGCACACACAAGTGGGGGAAAGGGCAGAGGGAGAGAATCTTCAAGTAGACTTCCTGCTGAGTGCAGAGCCCAACAGAGGGCTCTATCTCAAAACCCTGAGATCATGACCTGAGCTGGAATCAAGAGTTGGATGCTTCGCCAACTGAGCCACCCAGGGACCCCTCCAACTCTTTCTTTACTGGTTGAGTGATGCTAGGTATCAAGCTTCTTACTAAGGGCTCTTACACATACTCTTCCTCTGCCTGGAATACTTTTTTCTCCCTTATATATAGCTGGTTTCTTTTCAATCATCAGGTATCTGCTTAAATATCACCTTCTCAGAAAGGGTTCTCTAATCATCCAATCAAGGTAGGTTTCTTCCTGCTTTTTTGGAAGACTGTGTTCTGTTCATTTCCTTCATAGCATTTTATTTTTCTTTGTTTATTGTGTATCTAGTTCCCTGTATTATATGCCCCTTGTGGTCAGAGATCATGTCTGCTTTATTCACTAGTATGCACTGAGCATCTAGCAAAGTGATAGAGATTCTAAATTAAATGAATGTGTGGTTGAATGAATGAATGAAGTTTCCTCCTCTGTACATTCGTCCTCGAATATTTATTTCACAGGGTTGTTGGCAGAGTTAGATCACAGATGCAAATGGCCTAGCATACTGTGCATACAGCAAATGGCAGGCCCTCAGTAATGTGAATTCCCTTTCCTTCCCCTGGGTGCCTCCCAGCCTCACAGATGATTATCTGTGACTGCTTTGTTCTGTGCTCCTTTACTTTCGTCATCAAACCTTCCAAAATCTTCCCCCTTGATGTCTCTCAGATCAGCCGCTAGCCCAGAGTAGGCCTTTTGTCTCACCCTGCAGACAAGAGCCCTTACTCCTTAACTGGCTATCCTTTCTCTTTCTCTTCCATACGCTAGTGACAGGACCCTTTAGGATAGTCTAACTTCCTTCAGCAACTTTGTGTATCTAGTACATCCACTCCATCCCTACACTTGTCAAGGCAAACACTATGTAGAAGAAGGCATGCCTAAACTTACCCACTCACCGGCCAGTCTCAGTTCGACCTGCTGGGAGCAGCGCATTCCTCCTACCTCACTATACCCGCTCTCTGGATTTGGGGGCTCAAGTTTTTTTTTCTCCCAAGTATATCTTTTGGGATGCTTCTTTAGTTGCTGGTTCAGCTTGGCCTTGGGGCCTTCCTTCTTTGGCAATTGCCTTCTTGAAGGGAAACTGCACGATGAAGATGAAAGTTTTCCAGTATGTGTCAGTGCCCTCTGCCAGTTTTCTCCCCATCTAAATAAACTTTGCTAAGAATCATTTGCTCAGTCTAAAGCTCTTATTTTACAGAGAAAATCCAGATGGAAGATGTGACTTGCCATATTCGCATGAGCCAGGATCCCGGGCCTCCGCCTCTTCTAATCTAGTATTTTCCCATTTTAGTTTGAACTTCAGTCAAGAGAAGTTCCGTTGTTTCCTCCCTTCGATTGCTTCTTCAGCTCTCCTTTAATTCAGTGACCTATGATTACAGCTAGAATAAGTAATGCCTGCATATGAGCGAGGCCTGGGAGGAAGGACAAGCAGAACAGAAGATTGACTTATGCGGGGTTTGTGTCCTCGTCCCCTGACCTTTCCTGGCACCGTTTCTGCTGCAGCACCCATCACAGGAAATGCCTCGCACCCAGAGCACACCTCCTGCTCCGCCGAAGGCTGGCAGAGTAGTTTTCTCTCCAGGTCTGACAGCCTCCCTAGGAGGCAAGCAGGGAGGCAGGCAGCTTTTATGCATCTTCACAACCAAACAAAAAGTTTTAAGTGTCAACAGTATCTGAATATTAGAAATAAGGTGCCTTTTACTTAGTAACCGTGTGTTGTCCATTCTAGCTCCTAAATGTCTCTTAGGTATCTGCTCCATCTTCACTCACTGCCTTAGTTCAGGCTCTTATCAGTCCTTGCCTGAACTATTTCCAAAGTCCTCTAGTGAGTCTTTCACTCTACTTCCTCCCCTCTCGTCCCTCCCCCACCCTGGATCCTGGGGATCCTTCTAAATTGAAATCCCAACTCTCTCTCCCTTTCTGGAAATCCTCCAGTTTTTATCCACATGCATCCAGCTCCCTGGAGCAACTTACTAAGTCCTCCAGCCCTCCATGACCTGTCCCCTGACTACCTCTTTAGCCTCATTTCCTGCCACTTGATCCCTCACACTTTGGGCTCCAGCATCCCAGACCCATATATGGTTCTCCAAACACAGCCCACTATTTCACATCTCCATGGTTCTGCATCTGTGTTACCTCTGCCCGGGTGCCCGCCCCCCCCTTATCTGTCAGGAAAACTTCTACTCATCCTCAAAACTCAGCTCAGATTTTCCTATCTTAGTTCAGCTGCTATAACGAATACCACAGACTGAATGACTTAAACAATAAACAGTTATTTCTCACAGTTCTGGAGGCTGGAAGTCTAAGATCAAGGTATCAGCAGATTCGGTGTCTGGTGAGGGCCCACTTCTGGGTTTGGAGACAGGCACTTTCTCCTTTATCCTCCTATGGCAGAGAGAGGGGTCACCCCTCTTGTATCTCTTCTTTTATGACACTAATCCCATTCATAGGGCTCCACTCTCATGACCAAATGACGCCCCACCTCCAAATACCATCACTTTGGGGATTAGGGCTTCAACTATGTGTTTTGGGGGGATACAACATTCGGTCCATAGCACTGACCTCGCCTCGCCCCATTCCATTGTCCCTCTCCACCCCATCCATAGAATTAAACACCTGCTACTCTCTGCCACTTCCAAACCTTATGATGTTACTATTGCTGCACTTATATACTGTGTTATAAATATATTGTCACCCATGCATTCCCTGAACCCAGCTGTAAATTTTTCAAGGGCAATGGCTTTGATTCATCTTGGAATCCTCATCTCTCAACACAAGGCCTGGTACATAAAAAATATTAAGTATACATATACATACATTTTTAACAGATACAGTTCACATACATAAACTTCACTCTTTAAAAGTACAATTCAGTGATTTTAGTATATTCACAAGATTGTGCAACCATCACTACATCTAACTACAGAACATTGTAGTCATCCCAGAATGGACCCCCATACCCATATTAGTAGTCACACTCCATTCTCCCTCCCCACAGTCCCTGGCCATCATTCTTCTGTCTCTATGGATTTGCCTATTCTGCACATTTCATATCAATGGAATCATACAATATGTGACCTTTTATGTCTGGCTTCTTTCACTTAGTGAAATGTCTTCAAGGTTTATCCATGTCGTAGCATATGTCAGTACTTTATTCCTTTCTGTAACTGGATAATATTCCACTCATGGATATGGACAGACCACATTTTGTGTATCTACTCATCAGTTGATGAGCATTTAGGTTGTTTCTATTTTTTGGCTATTATGGTGAGGCAGCTATGAATGTTTATGTGCAAGTTCTTGTATGTCAATAAATGTTTGAGTCAATAAACAAATGAGTGAATGGGCACTGACTCACATTTCATCATGTGTCCTCTGGCCAGAATATGAATTATAACCTTCTTTACTTCTTTTGGGCAGGTCTAGGCCAGATTGTCCAAGCTGAGGAATATCTATCCCAAGCCCAGTGGACAGTCCTCAAATCAACTGAATGTCGTTATGCCACCCACTCTTTACTACACCGGAACCTGGGACTTCTCTATATAGCTAAGGAAAACTATGAGGAAGCCCGTTATCATCTGGCCAATGATGTAAACAAGTTAAATTATAACACCTGAATGTTTCTGAGAACAGCTATGCTTAGTTTTGTTTGTTCTTTTTTTTTTTTTTTTAAAGATTTTATTTATTTGAGAGAGAGCACGAGTGGAGTGAGGGGCAGAGGGAGAAGCAGACTCCCCACTGAGGAGGGAGCCCAATGCGGGGCTCAATCCCGGGACTCTGGGATCATAACCTGAGCCAAAGGCAGACACTTAACTGACTGAGCCACCCAGGCACCCTTGTTTGTTCTTTTTTTTTTTTTTTTTAAAGATTTTACTTATTTATTTATTCATGAGAGACAGAGAGAGGCAGAGGGAGAAGCAGGCTTCCCGCGGAGCAGGGAGCCGGATGCGGGACTCGATCCCAGGACCCTGGGATCATGACCTGAGCCGAAGGCAGATGCTTAACCATCTGAGCCACCCAGGCGCCCTGTTTGTTCTTTTTTAACTGAGCATTTCTCTAAAACTTTCTGTTGACAACTGACTGGTGAGATATTAGCAAGAACACAGTTCTAACAACCTGAGTTCAAGCCTTTCCACTTCCTGGCTGTGCATCCTTGGCCAGGTCATGTCACTTCTCCAAGCCTGATTTCTCTGAGGATAATAAAGGTAGAACAGCACAGTGGTTAAGAGAAGGGCTTTACTTCTACTCTTGGACATAGTGGACATTATTTCACCTCTTTCATCAAGTGTAAGACAGAAATCATCAGATAGTGTATGTCTCATTGGGTCAGTGAAGAGATTAATAATAGGACACTGTATATGCAGCAATTTGCTATCATTTTTACATATAACATCAATGCTTCTACTTCAGAGTGTGGTTATTAAGTTTAAATGAACTGTTCATATATGAACATTCTTTATAAACTATAAAACTGCATACAAATGTTAGATAAGATGATGATGATGAGAGTGATGATGGAGCCATTCTTCCAAAATTTAATGAGGTTTCTATAAGGATGTCAGTAGTGGACAATATGCCCAGAGAGAAAAGTTCTTGAGCCTGAAATCTGGATGAGGTTAAGGTCAAGATGCAGTCTCAGCACGTTATTTCTCTCTTCAGCCTCTCCACTGGGTGGGCAACCCTCCTTCTGGTTGCCTCCACTGCACAATGTCCATAAATCCACTGCAAACATTCTTGTGCTGGTTAGTCTTCATATCCCCTCACCCTAAATCCATTCTCTGCTCTACTGTGCCTTGGGAGGCTAACCGCTACAGACTACACAACCCAGAATCCATTGCTTTCCAGCTTCTGTTGGATTTAAAGAGCGAGAGGCATGGCAGGGGAGTGGATGTTGGGAAGAGATAGAGGTTGGGTATCTACTCTCTCTGCTGCCTTTCTGCTCCATCCCAGTTCTGGCAGGGGCAGTGTTCCTCCAGGGCCACAGCTCCTGGCAGGTGGCCTCCTCCCATAGCACTCGCTCTCGGGGGTAGGGGGTGGGGGCGTCCTGGTGACCCTGCTTTCTCGCTTTCTTTTCAGGAGTCAGGACAGTAATAGTTTCTTGCTGTTGATAGTGCCTGGTGTTTCATTAGCTCTTGTTGGTTCCTTAACCTCTGTATGTCTCTTCAAATAATCCTTTCATTAAACTATCTTCAGGAAGTACTTGGAGGGTGCCATCTATTTCCACCTAGGAGACTGACTAATACACTTTATTTGTGTTTTCTCTCTGTACTCTCACTTACAACAAATTAAGCAGAGGCACAGGTTCTGTCTTGAGCTGGGCCACACAGTTAAGAAATAGATCAGGCTCAGATTCTTCAGTCTACCTGTCAAAAAAAAAACCAAACACAAAAACCCATCCATATCTTTATGGATACATATCATAAAATTCATACACTTTAAGTGTACAATTGAATGATTTGGAGTAAACTTACAGAGTTGTGCAACCATCAGCACAATCCAGTTTTAGAACATTCCCATCACTCCCAGAAGCCCCTCACACCCATTTGCAATTCATTTCTCCTTCCGACCCCCCACCCCAGGCAACCACTTTCTGTCTCTGTAGATTTGCCTTCTCTGGACATTTAATATAAACAGAATGATATGTGGTCTTTTCATCTGACTTCTCTCACTTAGCATAATTACTTTGAGACTCATCCATGTTGTCATATCAATACTTCATTCCTTCTATTGCTGAGTAGTATCCATCATCTGGAAATACACCATTTGTGTAGCCATTTATCACTTGATGAACACTGGGGATGTCTCTGCTGTTTGGCTGTTATGTTAATGCTGCCCTGAACATTTGTGTTCAAGTCTTTGTGTGGACACATGCCTTCATTTCTCTTGGGTGTAGTCTAAGAATGGAACTGCTGGGTCATATGGTAACTCACCGTTTAACTTTTTGAGAACTGCCAACCTGCTTTTCACAGAGGCTGCATCATTTTCTCTTCCCACCAGCAATGTGTGAGGGGTCGTTTTCCTCCCCATCCTCGCCAACACTTATTTTCTGCCTCTTTGATTTGAGCCCTCCTAGTGCGGGTGAAGTGGTATCTCATTGTGATTTTATTTTGCATTTCTTTAATGACTAATAATGTTGAGCATCACTTCATGTGTTATTAGCCATTGGCATATCTTTCTGGAGACATGTCTATTCAGATCCTTTGCCCATTTTTTAGTTTTAATTGGGCTGTTGTAAAAGTTCATTACAAATTCTGGGTGTACAAGTTCTTTATCAGATGTATAATTTACAAGGAGAACTAAAGCACCCCATTCTTCCTTCTGCTATAGATTTATTTTGCCAGTTGTGCATTTGGAACAGAGGACATCAGGACCTCAGGGGGCTACTTCCACCTGGCTAATATCTTCCATGGCCTTAAAAAGTTGGACCTGGCAGACACGTTGTACACCAAGGTGAGCTGGGGAATATGGGAGTTGAGCCTTGGTACTTCGGCCTTCTAAGTTACGACTGGTGTCGCCAGACTATTCATGAGAAATTTGAGGCACAGAGAGATGAAATGACTTGCCCAAGATCACATGGTCTGATACATGATATATTTCACTTTCCTTTCTTCCTGTTTCTCCACTAGCAAAATAGATTCGGCTCAGGTCTGGCCTGCTGCTCAGATTGCGTCCGCTTTCCCAACAGGTCTCTGAGATCTGGAGTAAATACTTGAATGATCGCTACCAAGTGCTCTCACAGGCTCGCATCCAGCAGATAGACTTACTGGGCAAACGATTTGAGACCGACACTGGCTTGGGTAAGTGGCAGCTCTCCCTGGAAAGCAGAGCAGTGACTTCACCCCTCCTAATCCATAGGCCTGTCCCCACGAGGAAGAGCCACTGTCCCTGTCATGGAGCACATCAGTGCCATCTTCTGTATTTTGCTGATGAGGACACCAAGATGGGGGAATCAAAGAGATTCCACCAGTGCTGGGAAGAATTCAGAGCCCTGGCACCACACACAGCCTTTCCGGGGGCTCATAAGGGAAAGATCTGGAGAAAGACCTACCAGAGCCCCCCGTGATCTCTGCAGAGCCTCCATTTCTGATGTGTTATCCCTCCAAGGCACATAAACCAGGGTAAACTCTCTGAAGAAGTCACACTGCTCATTTATTCTGGTGCCTTCTCCTCTTCCTTTACTGGACAGTGAGCTTCTCAGTGGCAGAGCTGAGTGTCATCCATGTCTCTGTCCCCAGACTCAGCAAAGGGTGAGTGCTGGGTGGCACTGCACAGCATCATGCCCTCTAAGATATAATAAAAATGGACAGAGGACCTAGTTTCTGCCCAAAGACACATACAGTGTGGTTGATGGGATAGAACCTAGATGAAATAAAAGGAAGTTCCTACAAGTACACATTATAAGATGAGTCCCAGAAGGAAGAGGTGAGGACAGTTGGATGGTGTTGAAGAGGGAAGACTTCTTGGAGGAGAGGTCTTGAGCTAAGATTTTAAAAAATGAATAACTTTATTGAGTTTTCTTTCATTATAAAAGTGGTTTATGTTAAAGCAGAAAACTTGGAAATCATAGAAATCCAAAGGCAGCCAACCTTAGTGTTATGGTGTATGTCCTTTCTGTCTTCTTCTTAAGCATAGTATATAAAGAGTGCTTATAAGCACCTGCCCCAAATAACTCATAATAAGACAATAAAGGGTCACTAGAGTAAGACCCAAAGCTGCTTGGAGGAAGAGTAGACAGACTCACTTGTGGGAAGGAGAAAGTCCAAGGTGCTCAAGCACCCTTGGATTTGGGAGAGGATTGAGCTGCTGGCTGCCAGAAATCCCGGGGGCTCTTGCTCTCCAGCTGAAGCTGAGTGGGACCCAAGGAGTCCCACTATGACAGCTTCCTGCTTTGGAGGCCTAAGAAATCAAGAGTTCAGGACTCTGAACGAGAGAAACCGTAGCTACCTTGAGACCTGTGGGGGTCTGCCTGAAACTGCCAGGCTTCCTGCTGTTGTGCTTTGTGCCGCAGGCCGGTGCCCTGACAGCTCAGTGCTCACCCTTGATGGGAGACTCTGCAGCTCCCAGGGCCTGTGTCTTTGTCCCAACTTCCTTCCTTTCCATTGCAGATGAAGCCCAGGAAGCAGAAGCCATTCAGATCATGACTTCAATCTGGAACATTCGAGAATCTACATCTAACACAGCCCCCCAGAAAACTATCTTTGTTCTGAAAACCCTGTTCATGCTTTACTACCTGATGATGAATTCTTCAAAGGCAAGTTTCCCCAGAAAAGCACCATGTCTAAAATGGGGGTAGAAATTCCTCTAGTTGAATTTGGCTGTGTTTTGCCCAATTACACTGGCTTTTGCCCTCTGAGTAAGCCCTCACTTCAAAACAGTCTGGATGCTCGAGATGTTTCTCATTTCTGGAGTCCAACCTGCATCATGGAAACTGCATTGTCTTCTTCCCTAGGGACATGCCCATCACTAGCCTAAGTACTTCACATGAACTCTCCTGTGTAATTGTCAGGCCAATTTCATGAAGTAGGTATTGTATTATTCCCACTTTACAAATAAGGAAACTGAGGCACAGAGAGGGTCCATTGTTTGCCCAATTTCTTTTGGAGGAGAGGAAGTCACAATAAACAAGGAAACACTTAATGCATAATATAATTTCAGATAGTGAATAGTGCTGCAAAGAAAAAGAAAAGCAGGCAAGGAGAGAGAGAGGGAGGGAGGCCTGATGGAGGAGGCCTTTCTGTGTGGGTGTCATAGAAAATTTAGGATTTCCTGGGATGCCTGGGTGGTTCAGTTGGTTAAGCGTCTACCTTCGGCTCAGGTCACGATCCTGGGGTCCTGGGATCGAGTCCTGCATCGGGCTCCCTGCTCCTCGGGAGGCCTGCTGCTCCCCCTGCTTGTGCGCTCTTTCTCTCTCTCTCTCTCTGTCAAATAAGTGAATAAAATCTTTAAATAAATATTTATTGGAAGGGAGGAAGTGAGGAAGGGAGGGAGAAGAAGGGAGGGAAAGAAGAACCAACCCAGAGGCTGTCCCATGATGTCCTGTGAGACCTCTGTCCAAGTGAAAACTCTAGACCACATGGCCCCCAGGATGACCCCTATCACCTCTCTGTCTCCCAGGGTTGGTTCAGAGGGTCCTGACGAAGATCCCATAGAGATCTCACTCTGCTAAGAAGGTGTACTAATTTTTACTTACTTTGTCAAGCCAGGTGGGTTTTTCTGGTCCCCCATGCCCCACCCAGCACATGTGTGGCTAGCTGTAAGGACCCGGTGGGTGTTCCCAAATTTCCAACAAGAGCTTGGTGGCTGGTGTGAAAAGCGGAGAGGTCCTTTCCCGTGTTTCTGGGTTGAGCAGAGATGGGGCTTCCCCACATAAAGCTCTCCTATGACAATTTTCTTTTTGTAACTGCAATTCTATTCCAGGCACAAGAATATGCCATGAGAGCCTTCAATCTAGCCAAAGAACAGCATCTCAGTGTCCATGAACAAAACACCATTGAAGAGCTACTAAGTCTTATCTCAGCTGAAGAAGCTCACCCCATTACTTAGTGACCCATGAACTCGGCATCAGGGGGCTGTTCAAGGGGCTACTGAATGTCTAATATATTCCAGCTTGCACAACTGCTTTGAGGTACTACAACTTGCTGAAGTTCCCCCCTTTTTCCCCTGGGCCTGCACATGTAGCCATGTTTTTATTCTTGCATAGAATATGTGAGGAAATGTAGAGCTTTAGGCATAGACATCAGTAAAACTGATCTTTATCATGACCTTTGCACTTGGCTTCCTGTGACTTTGTATGACTTTTGAGTAATGTGCTGTCAGCTCATTAATACGGTACTTGTAATTAAACCACAAATAGTTTATAATGTTTACCAGAAGCCACCCAGTGACACATTTTGTAGGCCTTTGCCAAAGAAGGGTGTGGGGGATACAGTTATATTGGAGCAAAGTTTTCCCATTCTACTGGAATTAAGTTAGCATTAATGTGAGGTAGATTGTGATTTAAATGTCCATTATAGTTCTTAGAGCAATCACTAAGAAAATTACTCTGAAAAATAGTTACAAAGCGACAAAGAAATTAAAATGGTACACTAAAGGGGCGCCTGGATGGCTCAGTTGGTTAAGCATCCACCTTCGGCTCAGCTCATGATCCCAGGGTCCTGGGATCGAGGCTCCGTGCTCAGTGGGGAGTCTGCCTCTCCCCTGCCTCTGCTCATGCTCTCACTCTCTCTCTCTCTCTGACAAATAAATACAATTAAAAAAAAAAAAAAGAATAACAGGTCATGAAAAACGTTCAACAAAGTAAATACTTCAAAAAAAGATAATGAACCATTACTTCAATGACAGATCATGTCATCAATTTGATAGAAAAAGTATGTCTTTTCTGATATTCATCAATATTGATGGCAATGTGGTGGAGATAAATATTTTAATATATTTTAATATATGCCCACACAAACATACAGTTTCAGTAGCTAACAAATACTTAATAAACACTAGCAGGCTTTAAAAGCATATGGACAAGGTTACTACTGCAACCAGGTTATAAGCCTAGAATTATATATCATAAAATTGTTGTGCTTTGCTTGCAAACCTTTGTAAGGATCGTAGATCCCCTAGAACATCTCATGAACAAGGCAGTGACAAGAGGCCATTCCAAGTTCAAGCGTCAAGTTTCACCACAAGAAACAAAAATGTACGTGGGGGATGAGGAGGATAGCAGCCCAAAGTGAGTGCTGGAGTCGCGGTTTACTTTCTTCTGGTTTGAGCAAGCTGTTAGCATGGCACGCTCAGGCAAGGAGTCCTGGAAGAGGAGAGGGTCTGTGAAGGGAGAAGAGTGTGCATTCAGACTGGGGCAGGGCGAGTTTGAGGAACTGGTGAGACATTCCAGGAGAGATGAAAAGGGCGTGCAATCTGGCATTAAGAAAAGAAGCCTAGGTTCAAGCGAGAAATTTGAGAGTACCACGCAGAACACCAGGGAAATAAAGGAGATCACCTGCGGAAGAAAAGAGAGACAAGGAAATGCCCCCAAACCAAAGGAACCCAGCAGAGGAAGCTGCAATAATTTCAGATTTCTCCAGACTGTTCTTGCAAAAAAATCCCCTTGTACCTTTCACCCAGATCCCCCAAATGTTAACATTTTATCACATTTGCTTTATCATTTTTCCTCTCTATATATTCACTGTTTTCCAAACCACTGGAAAGTAAGTTGCAGACCTGATGCCCCTTTACCCCCCAACACTGAATGTGTATTTTCCTAAAACAAGGACATGCTCTTACATGTGCTCATCAGTACAATCATCAAAATCAGGAAATTAACATGGATAGGACACTATCAGATAATAAAAGAGACCTCATTCCAGATTTCACCAGTTGTCTTCACGTTCTTCACGTCTTCATGTCTTCACCAATTGTCTTCATGTCCTTACTTAAAATCTCTAAGCAGGCGGGGCATCAGCTGCCCCATGTCCCTCGTCAGGGCTGTGCCCTCAGAGGTGACACAATGTCAGATGTTCTGTCCTGTATCCCAGGAGGAACGCAACCCAAATTTTCTAACACACGAAGAGGCCCAGGCTCTTTGGGAGATCTGAAGAGCTGTGATTCCCCGAGGCTGGTGAAAGAGGGAACCCGCAGCGGAGTGGGCGCCACCGTGACAGCTGGGCGAGGCCAGCAGCTGGGAGGCTGCGTGGGTCTCGGGGGACAACCACGGGAGCCTGGGAAATAGAGGGGGGCTTCGTCAGCTTGTTCCTCGAGGAGAGGAAATCCCAAGATCCAACAGCTTGGGAAGGTGTCTATAGCCAGCGGGGGGCCCTCCAGTAGTGTCTCCGCTGTGGGCACGGTTTGTGCCGGAGCCAAAGTCAGGAGGGCGGGGAAACCGTCACCACCCTTTCCCAGGCACCTCCTGCCCCATTGAATACGTTGGCCCAGAGAGCAGGCAGATGGAGTTCTTTGTGAGACAACTAGGGGAATTTGACATAGAATGGGAAGTAGATGGTACCAAGGGATTATTGTTAGTTTTTTTAGATGTGGTAAAGGCATAAGGAAGTGTCCTCTTTTAAAAAAGACACATGCTGGGGCGCCTGGGTGGCTCAGTCGGTGAAGCATTGGACTCTTGATCTCAGCTCAGGTCTTGATCTCAGGGTTGTGAGTTCAAGGCCTGCATTGGACACTGAGTGTGGAGCCTACTTAAAAAATTTAAAAAAAGAAGATGCACACTCTTGGAGAATGCAGGGGAGGAAAAGATGTGGTGTGTGGGATTTTTTAAATGCATAAAGAAAATAAATGAGTAGATGCAGTAAAAATAGAAAATTTTGGTAATTTTTTTTTTAAGATTTTATTTATTTATTTGATAGAGAGAGACACAGAGAGAGAGGGAACATAAGCAAGGGGAGTGGGAGAGGGAGAAGCAGGCTTCCCGCTGAGCAGGGAGCCTGATGCGGGGCTCGATCCCAGGACCCCAGGATCATGACCTGGCTGAAGGCAGACGCTTAATGACTGAGCCACCCAGGCACCCCGAGAATTTTGGTAATTTAAAATCTGGGTGGTTTACTAAACTATTTTCTCTACTTTTGTGTCCTTTGAAGATTTTCATATAAAATGAAAAGAATAAGGGCACCTGGGCAGCTCAGTTGGTTGGGCGTCTGCCTTTGGCTCAGGTCATGATCCCAGGGTCCCGGGATCAAGCCCCACATTGGGCTCCCTGCTCAGCAGGGAGTCGGCTTCCCCCTCTCCCTCTGCCGCTTCCCTTGCTTGTGGTGTTCTCTCTCTCTCTGTCAAATAAATTAAAATCTTTTAAGGGTGCCTGGGTGGCTCAGTTGGTTAAGCGACTGCCTTTGGCTCAGGTCATGATCCTGGAGTCCCGGGATCGAATCCCGCACCAGGCTCCCTGCTCGGCGGGGAGTCTGCTTCTCCCTCTGACCCTCCCCACTCTCATGTGCTCCCTCTCTCTCGTTCTCTCTGTCTCAAATAAATAAATATATATATATATATAAAATAAATAAATAAAATAAAATCTTTTAAAAAAGAATAAAATAAAAAGAATAAAAAGAGACATCGAAGGACATACGAGTGGTTTGGGGTACAGCCTTAGTTCAAGGGTCTCAGGCCTGGTGCCGACCAGAGTGAGTTGCGAAAGGTCTTATCACTGGTCCCAGGAAGGCCTGTGAAGTCTCATGCAAACACACAAGTCCCGGGGGCGCAGCCTGACCCGGGAGCCTCCTTCAGGTGGGTTCACAGATTCTTTCCGTCCCCTGGGGCAGTACTGCACCACACGGTCATTGTTAATGGCTTCTCGCTCTCACTTGCTCTTTGAATCTCAATTCACATGTCAGCCCAGGAGAGCTCAGGGAGCAGGCCCATGACAAGCTCATACCATATGCATTAGTATTTTCCTCCATCATCTTGACAGTTGAGAGCTGGCAATATTACAATTCAGACGACACTCTGCGTTTGAAAGGAAAATTATGGTTTTTCAGAATGCAGCTGGTGTGCGAATGAATAGGATAAAGTATCTGTGAAGCTTTTCCCTCATTTTATGATATGAAAATAATAAAATGTAGCTTCAGCATGTGGTCCTTACTTAAAAAGAACAACCAAAAGGCACAGAGTTGGGGGAACAAAGGCAAACAAAGCATCTTGTCCCACAGTAATAATTTTAATAAAAAGCAAAGACAGCAAAACAATCATTTATAAATGATTTCTTCCCTGTTGGAGAAGTTAACACTGTTATTGCTGTAGAAACCACTTGGAAATGAGCTCTCTCAGTGCCTAGTTAAGATATAATATTCCTTGTAGCACATTTTCAGCTTGCCGGTTAGGCAGGGGAAACGACAATTCCCTTTCCTGGAGGGGAACTGAGCTGAAGTACCCGCCCGCGGTGAGACAGAACTCACAAATCACTCCAGAAGTTTAGGAGCAAACGAAACACATTTCTCACGGGTGGAAAACAGAGGCAAGACAAAACGAGCGGAGAAGCAGCATTTTCAGGTGTTTTTCTTGGCCACTTCTGCACATTCTACCAGGACACCTGCTGTAAGAAATCCATCACCCAGGCCAACCTCCCCGGAACGAGGTGTTTCAATGCTCATGTGGCTCCATGTCTTTCTCGGTCCCCAAGTAGCAGTGGGGTGCTGCTAAATGTTTTGCAACCAGCCCTCCAGGGGTAGAAACTTGATATGTGGCATCTGCCCATCTCGGGGGCTGGGGGGGTAAGATATCCTACCAGGGCTGATGTCAAGTCGCCAACGTGATGTCACCGAACGGTGGCGTTTGCAGAGACTCGCAGCAACACGCCCTTCATCTCTTCATCACAGGGCGTTTCCAACAGCGTAACCTCGAGAGCATGGATATTAGAAAAATGTAGTAAAATAATTGGGAAGTGATAAGTTTTGAGTATTTAATACCTATATTTTTAACTTTATTTTTTGTAATATACTTTCATTATAGGTTGGTATCATTTCTTTTTTTTTTTAAATGATGGCTGTGTTTAAGAGCCAGCTCACTAAATTCCTGCAGATGCTCATGATCCCCTCCCCTGGGCCAGTGCGAGCGGGTTCCAGCACCCCACTGACATGGGGGCACCCCTTCCACGGGGGATAACACCAAACCAGCCACCTGCCGAATCCCGTCTTCACAGAGACCTCTGTTGGTTCTGCGGAGGGATTGAGAGCCCTGCTCCCCTTACAGGAGATGAGCATTCTTTCCAGACAGGAGATTCTGGGAGCCTCCCTCAGGACAGGTGCAGGACAGCAGGAAAATGAGCCACTTGATTGGCTACTTCCATCTGATCTCAGGGCTGTTGGCCCCTCCAAGTCCAGATGGTGCTGTTGGGCTATCGGAGCTCCCTGCACAGCCCTGGCCTCCTGCACTCCCTTCACCCTCTGTTTGACAGATTACATGCAAATCCCTGGCACCTCCTCCTTCTATCTGATGCAAAGCCAGCCAACCTCATGCAGGAAAAACCAGGTGCTAAATCGCCCAAGGTCAGGCTGCTCACCAGCTTTCCAGCCTCCCAGTCGTCCGAGGCAGCCTTTCCTTCAAATACAACATTAAGCCAAATGCACCATCTGGATCTCACACTATAACATCCTAGGATCTCAAGGACAGGCGGAACCTTCCAATTGTGAAGCCTGGACCACGGCGTGCGCAAGCAGCCGTCAGCACTCCTCGCCCTCCCAGCCGTAAAGCTGCTGTCTGCCGGTTCTCCTCCCTTGGCCCCGAGCCACGATCACGGGCACGAGCCGCCTGTGACTGCTGACAGTGGGAAGGACGCTGCGGAAAGCTAGGCATGTGGCTCAGTGCTTCACATTCACGACTGTGTTTACTTATCACGTTTATAGGTAAAGAAACGAAGGTGTGGCAAGATGAAGCGACTCTCCCGAGGTCACATGAGCTATAGGTTTTGGAGTCAGGATTGGCACCGGGGAGGTCTAACTCAAACTGGCATTATTGACATTAGTCCGTGTTGCCTGCCACAGAGCGTGAAGACCCTGATGGGCGGGACTCTGGTTGTTGCGATGCCTGGGTAACATAGTGCGAGTCAAAAATGTATCACCTTGAGAGTTCCTCTTGAGGGAGCCATCTTTGTTTAAGAAAATGCCTTTAATAAGCCACTACCCCCTCTCGTGCACTCTCTCTCTCAAATAAATAAATAAGTAAAATCTAAAAAAAAAAAAAAGAAGAAGAAGAAGAAGAAGAAAAGGACTGGCCACACTGCTGTACAGTAGAACGTAAATGGATTTGATTTGTCCCAAGTAGGGAGACAGGTACTTGTGGGGTGTAGGTGATGGGTTCCTCAGTGGTGTATCCAAAGAACACTTTACGAAGGGCGTACCGTGTCTGCATTGCTGTAATGTCTTTGTTTCCTCCCACATCACTGAAACACACATGTGCCCACACACACTGGTGCATTTGAACTTTGTTGGGTGTGGAAATGGGAGAACTGATCTTCATGTCATTGATGGACCACAGGGAGGAGACCCCATCGTTGCTTAAAATGAGGTAGCAGAAGTCTGGCATCAGCTGTGGCGGCCAAAACGTGAGCGCCTTAGAGATCACAGACATCCAAAGGCCCAGTTACCGGACGTGCCTGGATCTCAAGGGCTATGTGGGCCTCGGCTGACGTATGGGCCTCAAGACGGAAGAATCTGGCCTAGTGGCTGGCTGCAGGTGAATGCGCTGTGGAACGGAAGTGGGAGGACACTTTTGACTTTGTGGCTCATTGCAGTTGGAACATGTGCATCAAACAGGATCCCCCTGAAGGAGTGCCCGATGGCAGAAGTTTGGGACCTTCAAGCCCTTGACCTCCACGGAGGCCCACAAAGGCCTCCACACATCCAAGACATTCTGCAGTGGGGAAATGCTAGCCAAGTTGGCACCAAGGGAGCCTTCAGCCAGCTCGGTAGGGGCCTTGCCCCCTCATCGACCACTGATGGTGTAAGGTGGGGCTAAATGGTCTTGGCCGGTCTGAGGGCACAGGCCATATGCCAGCTTGCACCCTAGAAATCTCGTATGTGCCTCTAGGGCTCTCATTTAAGGCCATCCAAGAGGTGAAGCCTTCAGAGCTGGCACATCAACACCACGTGGATCCAGAGCAGAGGCTCGGCGGGAGAAAGGGCAGAGGGGGAGTCCAGCATGACAGCAAGTGCTAGGCACCATGGGAGAACAGAGCCACCTCTGGCAGTATGCTAAACCAGAATGGGGACTCGGCTGCCCGCGTCCCAGCCCTGCTGCTGACTAGCTAAGTGATCTTGGCCTCTGGGATTCAGATCCTCCGTCTATAAAATGGGGGGACTGAATTGGTGTCCAGAGTGCTGTTATTCCTTTGTCCTCGAATCTGGCTTGATGGGGCGCCTGAGTGGTTCAGTTGGTTAAGCATCTGCCTCAGGCTCAGGTCATGATCCCAGGGTCCCTGCTTAGCGGGGAGTCTGCTTCTCTCTCTCCCTCTGCCCCTCCTCCCCGCTCATGCTTGCTCGCTCTCGATCTCTCTCAAATAAATAAAATATTAAAAAAACAAATCTGGCCTGGTGGGTGACTTTCTCAGTGTCACCTCGGAGCCCAGTGAACACAAAATGGCACAGCGAGACTACCAAACAGGGTTGGGGAGGCCAGCACAGGGCCCAGGAGAGTGCCACATGTTGGCACGGGAACCACACCCGGAGAAGGAAGCTGAAAAGCTTGAAGGAACAAAGTTGTCGTACTCAGCTGTGTGTTTTAAGAAGGGAGGGCTGCAGGGTCTGGCCAGAGACTTGGAATGGAAGCATAATATGGTTTTCGGGAACGATTCCAACAACATAGTCCTGAGATGGGGGGGGAGGGGGCCTTCCAAGTAAAAGCATTTTAAAGTCATGATCTGATCTCGAGTCTCAGAGAAAGTCAAAAACAGCACGAGGCTTGCTATTAGGCTGTAGCAGCAGATGGAAAAACATGAGCTTTGGGGACAGTGACAAAGATGACTGTTGTCAGGGCTCATCCCCAAACATCTGCACAGACTGACAGCAAATAGAAGCCTCACCTGCAGGTGCAAAAGAAAGTATTAAGCTGAGCTTCCCTGTTCTACTGGCTTTGGATTCACGCTGACGTGGCTCCTTAGACCCACCTCAGAGCACTGCGGCTGCAGGCCTGCCTGCACATGGTTTTCTGCAGAAGGGCCAGCCGTTACTTGGGGGGCCCTGGAGCCCCCAGCAAGCTGCCTCCATCTCCCCTGGACTTGCATCAAGACCAGCATTCATCAGGACTTAAGGAAGTGCTGAGGCATGTCTCTCCCACTTCCCCAAGGCCGATGAGAATCCACGTAATTTATTTTCTTTATGCAGAAGTTTCAAAGACCCCTACCTCTAATGAATACGTGTGCATGATTCTTTCATTTAAACAACCGCCAGAAGAGCCATTTCTTCTTCCTTCCCCCTGGAATTCCAAATTATCCCAATTTCTTATTTCTTCTGCTGAAACGTCACAAAACTATCCAAGACCTTTCTCCTTCCCTTTTCTCCTCACCCCATCCCCAGTTGTCACAGAATCCCCTCTTAGCTGGGAGCAATGAGTCTGCAATGGTGACAGGAAGAGCTTATAATCCACTTACACCGTTTCATCAGATTTTAAAGACCTAAAGCCCCCAACCCACATTCTCGCAAACCCACACCCCGCAGCAATCAGATAGCATGAAGACATTTTTCCCAAGTGCAGAATCATATATATTCTGAGTGACGGAGCTATTGGCATTCAAGTTTTGACCAGTTTCAAGATGCTACTGTCAGGTAATGGGAAGACCATATACAGACACTGCAAATTATGTTACATAAGGAAGACTGTTAGTTGATGTAGGAGAGTCAGGAGTTTCAGGTTATATACGATACATCCAGAAGGCTGTGTGAACTCACCCGAGAGCCTTACTCCTTTCAGGTGGTAAGGCCTCTGAGAAGCTGCATCCTTTTTCAGGCCCCCTACCACTGTTTAGTGTGCTAATGCCAAGAATTCAAGGCCTCTTTCTTTCTTGACTCCCTCAGAGGAGGGATAATGCGAAACTTATAAAACCTGATGTGGGAGGTATTCTTCTACCACTTCCCACATGATGCACAGTCTCATTAATTAACTCACTTCAACCTCAAAGCACCCTCAAGAGGTAAACAGGCATCTCCCCTATTGGAAGAATGGAAAAACGGGAGGCAGAGCCTACCTGATTGTGCAAGGTTGTCAGCGCTTTAAGGGGAGAGCCAGAACCAGGAACTGGCTCTGTGTCCCACGTTCCTTCTAGCAGGCCTTGCGGGCAGCTGTAATGAGTGTGGCCTAGACCCATGACCAAGGCTCACAGGGCCCGTGGCGGGTATGGGAAATCTGGGGGGGGAGGGGGGCTATGCAGGGAGGCGGGAGCTGTGATCCAGGTGTGATCTAGCTTTCTCTGCTTCCAGGCTGGGCTCCGTTTCAAGCAGTGGTGCCCATGACTATAGACGTCACTAACAGCTGGAAGACGGGCCCTCTTTGACAAACCTGGAAGCACCCTCTAGCTGCTCTGCTCGGGACAGGGCCTGCTAGCATCCTTTTAGATAAAGTGGGGAGACTGGGCTTACGCTGAACAGTGGGAATGAGTGCATGCAGCTTCCAGAAGGTCATCACTTGGTTCAGATGTTTACGTAGAAAGCATATGGACAATTCCAACAAGAACAGACCTAGAACTATCCTTCTAAACCCACCCTGAGTGGTAAAGATAAGGTAAATGTCTTAACCTGCATAAAGGTGAAGTAGTATCGTGTGTCAACTGTACAAGACACATTACTAGAGTTACTACGGAGTGGCATGCACCCTCGGTTCGACTGCATTTAAACTACAATTGTGTAGTACAATATCTCCATTACATGGAGCCAAACGTTTTTCAATTGTCTAAGTGTTAACTTGGTGAGATGTGCTTTTAGCCACAATATTTTAAAAGCCAATTTCTATTTAAATGTGTTGTGAAAAAATGTAATAGTTTTGACTTTATACACATTTTACATTTACAGCAGAGTAAGTACAGGAATTTAGACACCCAAATGGGTGTTGCTGCCTCAAACTAGTCACCTTGGGAAGATGTGTGTTTAGTCAGTGAAGCTGACCTTGACTCAGACTATTTCTAGAGCCTTCCTTGGAAACTGTCCACTTGTAAGCTTCCTCATTGTTGTCCTTTGTGGGTAGATTTATGTTTTGAGGGACGATTTTTTATTTTTTATTTAAGCCAAAGAGCATTAGAAGATAAGTCTGATAGATAAAAATGGGTGATGGAGCTTGGGACCACCTGTGGGGAGGAGTGGTATAAAAACTGAAGTCTGACTATAAGGCTGTGAGGCCTCTTTCCTTGCATGGCTTCAGAGATAATTCCAAAGAGGAATTCTGTCTGTTCTCAGCACATGCAGTATCACAGCTCAAGAGTACGGTCTCCCAAGGAAATAACACAGATTATGGTAACTCTTGAGTGCTTATGTTTTAGTGTATTTGGTTAAAAAGGGAGCCTTGCTCATTCTCATCATACTTCATATAAGCAGAAACGGAAAACTCCATCTCCATGAATTCACCCAAGGGAAGGATCATCATCTACTGCTTAAAGAGTTACAATAAAAAGCACTTGGTGTCCTGTCTACGTTATCCAGCCCCTCCTCCCCCTAAACGTGCAATGAGTAATTCCTGAGTCTCCCCAGTTTGGAAAAAGTGGGTAAGGACAGGTCTCTGGAACCTGGCTAGGACTAGAATGTTGAGGGGATGAGAGTGTGTTTCCGATGGCTCTAGCTACCCAGTAGGCCCACAACACCAGCGCATACAAGAACACCTTCTACAGCTAAGCAGTACACAAAGTTTTAGGAGAGAAGGGGGAAAATGATTATCTTCCAGTAGATTTCTATGATAAAAACCCACCGGCTTCTGGATGACAAATGAACAGAGTCCACTGACAAGAAAGTCCATGGCGTTCAATTCTAGTGCACACGTAAGAAATAAAGTGTGTGGCCCCTAGCTCATTGAAGTGCATTTCCAGCTGAGGCCAAAGGCAGCAAAGGTGCAAGAGGCTGCTGGGGCTGGCGTTAGTTGAAGCAGGGTCTGTAAGTTCGGAGTGGCAAAGCAATTTGTAGAAAGCCCCAGCTACGCAGCAGGGTATCTGCCAACCGGTGAAGTCAAATAACGATCGGTCTCAAACTTTCTACAAAGTGCTTCATCGAAAATGCTAATGAGGAAGCTCCCTAAAACACCACATCCTGAGTGTCAGAGGAATATGGCCAGGATGGTGACTGACGGGGAGCAGAGACTGAACCGCGTATTCTTCAAGCATCCCACACACACACTTAGCGAAGAGCCGTGTAACCGCAGTCACATTCCTTCTCTTCCGCCCCCGCCTGCCTCCGGGGCTGGCTCCCGAGTGCAGCACTTCCGGGAGGCGGTCTGAGTTCATGGGCTCTGCTGGAAACAGCCAGAAGCAGCAGCCCCTGGCAGCGCCTTAAAAGTCAGCCCTAGCATCCAAGTGCTCGCAGCAGACGTCGGTCTCAAGTCGATCGCTCGGGATGTTGCTCTTGGTGAGTGTTTTTATATTAGTCTCTGTAAAAACCACAAAGCTAAGCCGTTTTGCTTAAATCGTCGTTAGAAAGAATGCTGAGTGCCCAGATGGGATTTTCTAGTTTCTGTGCAAATGAAATCACATCAGTCCGGATTTTATCCACTCAAAACTATAGGGAAGCAGTAGGATTTGGTTTCAATGCTGCCAAAAAGCAGGAATTCACTTAAGTTTTAATTCTGAAGCAATCCTGTTGTTAATGTTGTAGCCGGGTTCGGGCAGCATGGGGGGCGGGGCCCCCGTTGTGCTCACTGAGGAATCCCGGATCTCTCCCAGTTCAGGCTCACTCTCGCTAGAGGTAGACCCATTGTTGATGGCGTAGACGCTCTCCGCAACTCCCTGAGCTGAAGCGCAGCCATCTGGCTCTTTCTTCTCCCTGGGACTGGACAGTCCTGGGAGGACAGCCATCTTGCCAGTCTGCCTATTGGGCAGCAAGGACATGGTGTAGTCCGCGATGATGCCACCCACATCTAAATTGCACGCCTGGTCGAAGGCTAGGAAGCCAACGTTGGCATTTGCCTCACACACCACAAAGGAGCCATCGTCCATGATGAGGAGATCGATGCCACAGAAGTCCATGCCCAGGATGTTGGACACCTGAATGGCCAGCTGCTTGCCTTGCTCTGTCAGCGGGCACATGACGCCCACACCGCCTGCAGGGAAAGCACAGCGACATCATGGTGACCTCAGACACCAAGGGCACAACGACCCTTCAAAGAAGAGACGGAGCCACACTGAGGATGGGCAGGGAGACAGAAGATCTGCTTGGAAATCAGGACGCCCTTTGGGAAAACAATAGGGTCACTTCTTATCTAAGAGTTTTTAAAATGTTTATTTCCTCTGACCTACCACTAAGGAAATAATCTTATGTAATGGAAAAAAGCTTTAGGCACCAAGATGTTGATGGCAGGGTTATTTAAGATACTGGAAAATCAAAATCCTGGGACATAATAGGCACTCACTCAGCATCTGTTGCTAAGTAAATGAAAAACTACAAATATCTCGCAATAGAGGAAAGCAGCATATTTTACAATCGTGAATAATAATGCTCGTAGAGCATTGGTGATCCCATGGAAAAATACTTGGAAGGATTTAAGACTGTGCAGCATGACCACGACTGTACAAAAAGATGATGCCGGAAAGAACAATACAGAAATGTTAACAATGCCTGTCTTTAAAAGGTGGGATTAATGATAAATATCTTTTTCACTGGATTTTGCCGTGTTTTCAACATTTTCTACATGAGAATGGATTCCTTTTGTACAGAAAAAGCAAAATTAACATTACGTTGGGGCGCCTAGGTGGCTCAGTCGGTTAAGCATCGGACTCTTGATTTCGGCTCCGGTCGTGATCTCAGGGTCGTGGGACTGAGCCCAGTGCCAGGCTCCACGCTCGGCACGGAGTCTGCTTGGGATTCTCTCTCTCAGCCCCTCCCCCCACCTCTAAAAGAGTAAATAAATCTGTAAAATAAATTAATGTTATGTTTTAGGAAGAGGGAGATGGAAAGGCTTATGAGACAAAATCCTATGCCAAAGAGAGTCTGACTGCCCTTACCTACTACAGAGTTAACCTCAGGTTTAACAGTCTCCCTGGAAAGACTTAAGACCTGTCTTCTCAGGTCCAACAGCGAATGCCTTCACCTTAACACTGTCCCTTCCCCACCTGTTAGAATGTATAAGGAAAAGGCTACAGAAGAGTTTCAGACTAGCTCACCAGGAAAAGCAACATGGGGAAATGGCAAAACCATCTGGTTCCTACCTTGTTAAAGAATGCATCTGATATGGTGACTAAAAAAGACAACATAATACCTGAGGTTCCACCTGGTGGGGCGCCATACACGAAAATGAGATATTGAGTACTTAGCACCGTGTCAGCCTGAGCCTAGCATCTGCCCCCATCACAGCACTACATCACAGTGTCTTGCAATGATCTGCTTTCGGGTCTTGTCCTCTGTCAGACCGTAAGCTGTCCCAGAGCAGGGACTCTGCCGTTAACTGCGCTCTCATCGAGTCCGCTTGTGGCAACTGCTCGACTGGTATTAGTGAAGGAAGGACCGAGCTGGTGTCTCCACCTCTGTATTACTCACTAGCCTTGGTACACTCACAGGGCCATTTAGGATGTAACCGTGCGCATTTTTCTCTTTTCACATTACCAACATACACATTCGTTCAGTGAGGGTGACAACAGCTTTCTGTGATGGGGACAAGAATTTATATCTCTCCTGGGACATCTCCACTCACCGTAACAGAAAACAAGATAAACAACAGGTTCATGGGACGGGGTTATGCATTTGATCCAAATATAAACTGCAGCTTTCTAATTATATCATACATATTAAGAAAAACACAGTCTTCAATTACAATGCAAAAGCAGAATACACTCTATCTTCTTTCATTGCCTCAGTGTAGACGCTCTTTATTTCTTGCCTTCCGAACTCCTCTGCCTCCTGTCTCATGCCTTCAATCCCTCCTCTACCCACGTGTCAGTTCTTCTCAAACACGGATCCTCATGTCACTCCCTGGTTTAAACCTGGCTGCTGAGTCCCAACACCTACCAGACAGGGTTCAATCTCAGTGTCCTGATACCCAGGCCTGACCTCTGTCACAGCACCCACACCAGTCTGACCCTTTCCTGGGCTGCTTGCGGTGACAGGACAGGGCTTGTTTCTAATTCTTATCTGTGATCCTGGAGCCCAGCAGAGGATTTGACAAGATAGGAGGGATCGATCCACATTTACTGAATGGGTGCAAACATCCTAATGAAAAACCCCTAGTGAAAAAATGGACTGTGAGCTCTTATACCTTACCGAGAGAGCAGTTGCTTTGCATCCGTCCATCTGTGGAGCAGCGAAGCATAGAGCCTATCACCCGGCCCCCTACCACCACCACCCGGATATCTTTGCCGTGTGACTCCTTCACATACTTCTGGAACAGGTAGGGCACATCATGGCGGATCAGATGGCAGATGTCTGAGAGGTGATGTTTATCTCTTGCAAGAAAAACAGCTTTTCCTTTAAGAAGAAAGACAAAGAGCAGGAGGAGTGGTTAAGAGAAGCCTCCGAGCTGAGTCCTTGCCCTCCCATCTCCCTGTCCCATACAGCTGTCGGTTCTTTCTGAACTTGCCTTACCCCGACCCCTTCTGTTTCTCTGACCAAACTCTTGCTTCTTATCAAATGGCCGCCGAACCTTATTTTCTCTTGGTTTTACTCACGCCCCTCTCCCTCTACCACAACTCTTTTTTCAGGATGGAATAATAATGTATTCCAGAAACACAGAGGAGAGGCCAAAATAAAATCCTAAGGATTAGTCAGTTCAGTTCCAAAAGCAGTCAGCATCTCCTATCACCCCAGGATGCTGATTAGGCCCAGTCCATCTCTAACCCACTTTGTTAATCCCCCAAACCTCACACTGGGCTCGAAGTACAAAGCAGGTGTCAAATCCATGTTTACAGAACATAATTAACTGAACACACTTTAGAGGAATTCCAAGGCTAGGTAGAGAGAGACCCACAAAAGGTAACTACGATACAGCATGATAGAGCATTAAGAGAGGTATACGCAAATGATATGGGAGTTCAAAGAGGGAGCCCCTGAAAGACTCCCTCCTCCTTTTAAACCTAAGAAACTTATTATCTGGCTATACCTGTTTAATTCTAAAAGGAATGATCTATAGTTCTATTGCTATCTAGGGAAAGCATTCCTTCTTGACTCCAAATCCTTCCTTTTCGGCTTGAATCACCAGTGCTTTTATAATTATTTAGCCTCTGCTTTTCCATTTGCATATTAGCTGACAGATCTGAGCAGGAGTTCCTGATGAGTTCACTCTGCAAATCTGACATGAGCACACCCAGTCTGAGCCTTCTTGTTAGCAAATTTGGAACAAAGAGATGGTTTTCCTAAGGTTTGTGTCACCACGTTATAAGGAGTGGGACCCTTCTGAAGTCTTAATAAAAAGAGTGATGGGTATCAGCGCCTAGTGGCATAGAAGACTGAGAAGTAACCCCCCAACACATGTCTCCATCACTGAACATTTGGCACCAGGAGATCTGGCATCTGACCACAGATGGCTGGGATTCAAGTATAGGCACTGGGGGTTCCCTGGATATTAGGCAAGATTTTCAGCAGAGATGGGGGCTCGATATAGGGACTTGGTTCCTTGGTTCCTGGCAGGTGGAAGGTTCTAATATGGGGCTTAGTCTGCAATTACTAAAGGAGCTACAGTGTTCAGGCACAGAGGAAAAAGGGGGAGGGGGATCATCTGCCCTGTGTGCCAAACACCTTGTTTTTTTATTATTTCATTTACACTTCATATTAGCCCTATGAAGCCATTAGGACAGAATAGTTATTTTTGTTTTACAGTAGAGGGAAATAAAGGTCTACAAGATTAGTACCTTTCTCAAGGGCACAGCCCATACCATTCCACTTCCTTCTTTAGATTCATTTCCATGTACTAGGGTCTAACTACCACTGTAATTTGTTTACTCCCCATCCATTTTCCCTCAGATACTATGTGTTACACTAGCAATGAACAACCTGAAAACGAAATTAAAAACACAATCCCATTTACCAGAGTATCAAAAGGAAAAAAACATTAGGAACAAATTTAACCAAAGAAGTACGAGACTTACCACTGAAAACTACAAAACACTTTTGAGAGAAATTAAAGAGCTAAATAAATGGAAAGATGTCCCCTGTTCAGGGACGAGACGGCTTCATATTGTATTAAGACAGCAACACTCCTCCAACTGATCTGCACGGTCCCCACCAAAAGTCTAACTTCCTTTTTTGCAGAAGTTGACAAGCTGATCCTAAAATTCATATGGAAAGGCAAGGATCCCAAATATCCAACACGATCTTGAAAAAAAGAATAAAGGCGGGCGCCTGGGTGGCTCAGTTGGTTAAGCGACTGCCTTCAGCTCAGGTCATGATCCTGGAGTCCTGGGATCGAGTCCCACATTGGGCTCCTTGCTCAGCAGGGGGTCTGCTTCTCCCTCTGACCCTCCCCCCTCTCATGTGCTCTCTCTCTCTCTCATTCTCTCTCTCAAATAAATAAATAAAATCTTTAAAAAAAAAAAAAGAAAAGAAAAAAAGAATAAAGGGACAAAGTTGGAGCCCAACTTGCCAATTGCAAAACTTACTACAAAGTTACAGTCATGAAGACAGTGTGGCCTGCCATAAGATGATAGACATACGGATCAATGGAATAGAACTGAGAGCCCAGAGTAGATCCTCACACAGATGGTCAGGTGCTTTTTTTTTAAGATTTTATTTATTTATTTGACAGAGAGAGACACAGTGAGAGAGGGAACACAAGCAGGGGGAGTGGGAGAGGGAGAAGCAGGCCTCCTGCAGAGCAGGGAGCCTGATGTGGGGCTCGATCCCAGGACCCTGGGATCATGACCTGAGCCGAAGGCAGACGCCCAACGACTGAGCCACCTGGGTGCCCCGGTCAGGTGCTTTTTGACAAGAGTTACAAAAACATCCAATGGAGGAAAGAATAGTCTTCAACAAATAATACTGGGAAAACTGGATATCCACATGCAAACGAAGGAAGATGGATTCCTTCATCACACCATATACAAAAATTAGCTCAAAATGGATCAAAGACCCAAAGGTAGGAGCTAAAACTGTAAAACGCTTACAAGGAAATGCAAGTATCAATCTGTGTGATCTTAGATTAAGTAGCCACAAAATGACATCTAAAAGCACAAGCCACCAAAGGAAAAAATAGATGAATTGAACTCCATCAAAATCAAACCTTATGTACATCCAAGGATACTACCAAGAAAGTAAAAAGAGAACCTACAGCGTGGGGAAAAAACATGTTCAAATTATGTTCATATGTTGTGAACTCTTAAAAACTCAGCCATCAAAAGGGGTGCCTGCGTGGCGCAGCTGGTTGAGCATCCAACTCTTCCTGGCTTTGGCTCAGATCGTGATCTCAGGGTTGTGAGATTAAGCCCTGCATTGGGCTCTGCACTCAGCATGGAGTCTGCTTAGGATTCTCTCTTCCTCTCCTTCTGTCCCCCACAAAATAAATAAATAAATCTTTAAAAAGGAAAAAAAACCCTCAGCAATAAAAACACCAATAACCCAACTGAAAAGCGGGCAAAGGATTTGAATAAACAATTGTCCAAAGATCTACAAATGTCCAATAAGCACATGAAAAGATGCTCAACATCACTAATCATTAGGGAAACAGAAAGCAAAACCACGATAAGATGCCTCCTTCCACCCACTGGGATGGTGATAATAAAAACAAATCACGTATTCGCAAATTGCTAAAATTTCTCATCATAAGAAAAAAGTTCTGTACGGTGATGGATGTTACCTAGACTTATTGTGCTGACCAATCTGCAATGTATACAAATATTGAATCATTATATCAATTAGACCTCAAAAAAGATTTTAAAAATTCATTTAAAAATAAATAAATAGGGCGCCTGGGTGGCTCAGTTGGTTAAGCGACTGCCTTCGGCTCAGGTCATGATCCCGGAGTCCTGGGATCGAGTCCCACATCGGGCTCCCGGCTCAGCGGGGAGCCTGCTTCTCCCTCTGACCCTATCCCCTCTCATGCTGTTTCTCTCTCTCTCTCTCTCTCTCAAATAAATAAATTAATTAATTTTTTTTAAATAAATAAATAAATAAATAAAGTGGGGCCCTACATTACTAATGCTTGGGAAACATGTATTTTGGCTTGTGTCTTGCTTTTATGGATTTGAGCAAATATTAGTTGAATTCTCAATTACGCGGAGCAGGGAGCCCGACGCAGGGTTCAATCCCAGGACCCTGGAGATCATGACCCGAGCCGAAGGCAGATGCTTAATGACTGAGCCACCCAGGCGCCCCCATATACGTATATTCTAAGAGTTAGGCCTGCCCACTTTTCAGGCTACAAACGTTCAAATTAATATATACAATCAAAAAGTTTTATTTAGTACTCCAAAAAAGAAAACCAATCATAAATAAAGGAGTGAATGAATAAAACAAGGATCAGGGAGGATGAAGAGAAATCAGAACCCTTGCACACTGCTGGTGGGCCTATAAAATGACATAACCATTGTGGAAAACAGTTTGGTAGTTCCTCTGAGGTTAAACATAGAGTTACCATCTGACCCTGCAATTCCAGGCTTAGGTAGGTACCCAAGAGAAATGAAAACATATGTCCACATAGAAACTTGTACACACATGTCCATAGCAGCATTACTCCTAACAGCCACAAAGTGGAAACAACTCAGATGTCCATCGGCTGATGAGCAGATAAACAAAATGTGGGCTATCACACAACAGACTATTGTTGAGGGATCAGAAGGAATGCAGTATGGATCCACGCTACAACAGGGATGGCCCATGAAGACATCACATTAAGTCAAAGGAGCCAGACACAAAAGGTCACATAGTGGATGATTCCACTGATATGAAATGTTCAAAATAGGCAAATCCATAGAAACAGAAAATAGACTAGTGGTTACCAGAGTCCAGGGAAGGCAAGTGTGATTGACCCCTAATAGGTGCAGGGTTTCTTCTGGAATGGAAATGTTCCAAAATGAAATAGTGGCTATGGTTGTACACAATAGTGAATATACTAAAATTCACTAAATTGTACTCTTAAAAATGGTGAACTGTTATGTGAATTACATCTCAATTTTTAAATTTTTTTATTTTTCTATTTTTAGAGAGAGAGCATGGAAGCGGGAGTGGGGCAACATGGAGAGAGAATCTTAAGCAGGCTGCACGCTCAGCACGGAGCCTGACACAGAGCTCAATCTCATAACCCTGAGAACATGACCAGAGCCGAAATCAAGAGTTGGATGTTTAACCGACTGAGCCATCCAGGCACCCCTACATCTCAATTTTTTAAATGTTTGAAAATACCATGTATTTTATTTAATTTCCATTTATTATCTGTCTTACCCTTCTACAATGAGAGCTCCTTGAGGACAGGAGATTTGTTTTGTTCCTTTCTGTATCCCCAGAGCCTGAACAGTGCCTGGCACTCTGTGGCCACTCAAATATTAGTTGAATTCTCAATTACGTATATTTTAGCACAATAAAAAAAATTAGACATCGAACTTTAGCACTGTAGCATATCTATCTGAATGGCATTAAGGGGCCCACCTTGCCCCCCAAACTCATTCCTCTTTCTCCTCAACAGGAACCCTTGGTTCCCACAGGTTGCTTTGCTCACACCTGCTTCCATATGTTCGCTTACTTACTTCCTCCAGTTTGAATTCCACACTCCAACTGAAGTCTCCTCCTCCAGTGAGGCCTTCCCTGCCTAGTGGCCGAGCTGGCCCCCTCTGTCAGGCGCAAGCAGGCGCTGGGCCAGCCTGCCACAGAGGATGTCACCCTGCAACGCAACCGTCTCTACTCCCTGCACGCTGTAGCTTAAGAGCAGTGACCGAGTCTAGCCCATCTCACTGCCCAGTCCCTCCAGCACAGGAACTGCTCAGCACCTGTCTGTTTCGGGGGCCTCCCCTCACTGCAGATGCCCTGAGCGTGGAAGTGTGCCCCCTGGGTCGCATCAGGGAGCACCTGCCCCCACGCTGCGGGAGGACTTCCTGCTGCATGCAGGCTCCTCTCCGTTACCAGTCCCCGCTCTACACCGAGCGCTGCGGCAGGTCCCCGGGACAGAGAGGCTGGGGACCGGGTTCCCGCCCCTGAGCAGTGCCCAGCCAGCCAGGGGGAGAGGCACACGCCCTTGCAGCTGTCATAAAGGGCAGTGCTACGCTAGAGGCGTGGGCAAAGTGCCACGGAAACCCAAAGGAAGAGCGCGCAGAGAGGGAGGGGGGCCAGGGATGTGGGGGGCAGCTGGCCTTTACTGGTGAGCGGAGGTTCACCAGAGGCCAGAGGAAGATGGCACTGCCAGTGAAGGGAAGAGGACAGAGGTTTAAAGAACAGAAAATACATGGTCGAGCTAGTGAAGGAGAAGTAGTCTGCAGTGGACGATGGAGAGTGCAAAGGAAGGGTGCAGCTGCAGGGCCTTCAGTGCTATGGCGAGGAATACGGACTTTGTCTAAGAGGCAACAAGGCTCTTGGAAGTGCTTGTTGGTGGAGGAGTAAGGACAGATGTTTCGGAAGGAGAGGCCGCGCTGGCACTGGGGTAGGGAGACCAGTCAGGGTCAAGTCAGGAGTCTGCTGCCGAGTCCAGGGAGTGAACGAGAAGGGTCTGACGCAGCAAGGACAGTAGGGGCAACAAGGAGGGGACAGAAGGACAGACGACACCGTGAGCCCCGTGAGGGGGCGCCCCACTTCTCTAATCAGCAGAGGTGCGGCCCTAACGGAAGCCAGGAGGAGCAGCACTGACCCCGATGTCCTCGCGTGCTCTTCACCACGACCGGGTAGCCGAGGGGCTCAGCTTCATCGATCATCTTGGAAAAGTCTTCGTGCCCACCTGCCAAGAGAAGGTGAAAGTCAGTGAAGGTCAGGCTGAGGCTCGGGAGTGGTCTGCCCAGCACGGCCCCCTCTGTGCGAATTCTTTCAAGGCCTCATGTTCCTCCGATTAAAGCAATTCAAGCCCAGTCCATCCGACAGACATGTATCTTGCACCTGTAACGTACGTGGGAGTAGAGAGAGAAGGAAACCCACACTGATCAAGTATGTGAATGTGGCAAAGGCCTCACAGGCTTGAGCCCACGTAATCCTCCTAATAGCCCTATAGGCAGGGCAGGAATTTTTCCCAGTAAAATGGCTGTGGTTCAGCCAAGTGTTAAAGATGAAAACAGAACCACGGTGAGGCTGTGTCCATCATCAGGGGCATCTGCACAAAGAGTACACTTTATCAGAAGGGAACCCCTCGGGCGCCTGGGTGGCTTAGTCAGCTAAGCGTCGTCTCAGGCCCTGATCTCATGGGTCGTGAGATCTTGCACCCCGCGCTCAGTGGGGAGTCTGCTTCAGATTCTCCCCTCTGCCCCTCCCCCTACTCTCTCTCTCTCAAATAAATAAATAAATCTTTATATATATTTTTAAAGATTTTATTTATTTATTTGACAGACAGAGAGAGAGAGCACAAGCAGAGGGAGCAGCTGAGGGAGAGAAGCAGGGCCCCCGCTGAGCAGGGAGCCCGACGTGGGACTCGATCCCAGGACCCTGGGATCATGAGCTGAGCTGAAGGCAGACACTTAATGACTGAGCCACCCAGGCGCCCCAATAAATAATCTTAAAAAAAAAAAAAAACAGAAGAGAAGTCCTGCAGACAGTCTCCCCTTCGCCGTCGAGCCAGCTGCTCCTTAGCAATGTACTCAATAAACTTCTATCTGCTTTGTTCTGCCTGGGGTGGATCCTTCCACAGCCCGTGCCACCCGCCCCCATCTGACTGGGACGCCCCACATTCGGGAGCCCAGGACTCTCCCCGGATTCTCCGAGATCCCTCAGTGGATTGGCTCCAGTACTCCTTGGGGAACTGATGACTTCCAGGGGAGGTTGCTCCTCAGTGAGGATCCGAAGCCCCAGGGGAAGCCGCCAGACTGCCCTCACCCAAAAGGGTGAGGAACTTCCCCTCCTGCCCTTTGGAGGGATCCTTCCCTCCCTCTCCTCTCTTTTCAGCCCTTCAGCGGTCTAACCCCAGTCCTCCTGAGACAGCTGAAGGTCTCTGGCCAGGGCAGCTCCCCATGCGGTCTCGGACGGCCCGGGCCTGTGAGGACAAAGGACCCTTTTCCTCTCCTCTCACGCTCCATCCCCCTGAGGTCTCCAACCTGAGGTGCAACTGGCAGCAGAAGGTCGTCCAGAATGAATCCACACACACTAGGGACTCAGTTGGGACCCTTTCCTGATGCTGCCTGACTCTCAGCCACCTTGCTTCTTCAGCCCCCTTTTTCCCCTTTGTTTCCTCAGATCCAGCTGCCATCTTGATCTACAGGCAAAAAGGGTATCTACATGTCTGAGTAAATCCAACAATTCCATATACAAATGACGATTCAACAAGGGTCCCACCCATACCCTTGGAGGATCCCCTCCCCCTAAATCCCATGGACCTGGCCACCAAGGAATTTCATTCAAATCTCAGAACCGCTTGTTGATATAATACCATGCTCTGGTCTGTAACTGCACAGAACCCCTGATGGACGACAAGGTTAGACAGGGACAGCATAGCCCATTCTCCGGCATGAAGAAGCCACTGAAGATGAGACCTCTGCCCAAATGCCAAAGATTTGCCACTATCGATTGGTCAGAGGGGAATGTAGAGACTGCTTTTAGGCAACAGGCTTGAGCAACGGAAGCCTGAGTAAGGTAAAAGGGCCCATAGTGACCCCCTGGCTGAATGCAAATAGGCTTGTTAGGTCACCTAAAATATCCATAAGCCCACCAATGGGCTACTTGCAACTGGGCACAGGAATGAAAAAAGGAAAATTCGCACGTTCCCATCCCCTCACACTCCCCCTTAACTACAGCTCCCCACCACTACCTCCTGGCAGACAGTCTCTCCTTGGCTGTCCTGCCCACTGATTCCTTGCAGTGTTCGATAAACTTTTATCTCCTTAAAAAAAAGGGGGGGGACTCCCAACTTCCTGACATCCACTGACATATTTAGCTCCTCTCTAGCTATCCTTTTTTCCTTCCCTATAAAACAGTGAAAGAGGAGTCCTTCTTATCCAAGGCCATCCCTGCACCTGGGCTTTAGACCCCTTCCCTCTCAGCTCCTCGGGGATCTTGCACCATTAAGTGTACTCTCTCTGATGGGTCTTCAACCTCCCAGTTCCATTTTATTTTATTTTTTTAAATGATTTATTTATGAGAGAGAGAGCGTGAGCAGGAGGGGCAGAGGGAGAGGGAGAGAGTCTCAAGAGTCTCCGCACTGAGCTTGGAGCCTGACATGCAGCTCAACCTCACGACCCTGAGATCACAACCTGAGCCGAAACCAAGAGTCAGATGCTTAACCGACTGCGCCACCCAGGCACCCCTCCATTGCCATTTTAAACACGCTGGGTTCTCTCCCATCTTCGACAAACAAAATCCCTATTCCTTGCCCCTGCATCATCTCTTAACTACAAGCTTGTATCCGTACCATCGAGCTACTCAACCAGGTTTGCATTTTCTCACTTCTCATTCATCCCCCCGCCCTTTGACAGTTTGGCTTTTCCCCCATCACTAAACTGAAGCTGTATTCATCAAGTCCCTGTTGCTAAATCCAACACGCATCTCAGCGCTCCTGTTACTTGTCCTTTCAGAACCAGACAACACTTTTAATTATACCATCCACCCTGGAATGTTCTTTCCATTGCATCTGTCACCTCTTCTTTCCCTCCTCACCTCACCAGCTGCTCCTGCTTGCTTTCCTGTGTACGTTCCTCTTCCAGACCTGCTCTCTGAAGGGTTCTCTCTTGAACCCTCTCACTGAATTTTATTTTTTATTGTGGTAAAATATACATAAAATTTGCCATAAAAAGGTGTCCAGTTCAGCCCTCTCTTCATTCTATATATTCTCCCTGAGCAATCTCATCCATTCTCGTGACCTCACTTAACGTAATGAAGGTTTCCAAATCCACTTCCCTAGGTTACACCTCTCTCAGGAGCTCCAGATCCACTTATCTGCTGCCTACAGAATACTCTTCCTTGCTTACACTACAGATGCCTCAAAAAGAACGTGCTCAAACTGAAATCCTCTCTGCCTGATAACCCCTCCCCCCCCACCCACCAACCTGCTTCTCCTCTCCCATGTTTCTAGTCTCAATGAATGTTTGCTTTCACATCTGGCTGCCCAAACCAGAAACCAGAGTCCCTCTTGATTCCTTCTACATTCCTCATATCCAGCCAGTCATCATGTCCTATTACTGCAGTTTCCTTCGTAATTCCTGGATCTGTTCATTTATCTTCGTTCTTACTATGGCCCCTCAGTTTAGACCATCATGGCTCACTTGGGTAGCTTAAAAAGCCCAAGCCACATACCTTATCTCTACTCTGCCCTTGTCTGATGCCTTCTTCTTGGTGCAGCCAAGGTGATATTCTGCACTCCGATCAGGCCACCTCCTTGCTTAACGCCCTACACATCTCAGGATTCACCCTAATCTGCTTCACATACCATATAAGCTACTCTTACATCTCTACTCCATCTCTTGTACATCTACAGACCACTCAAAATACCACGCAGCGGTCACGTTCTCACTCGAGTCTAGGTCGATCTATATTCTGCTCTCCACTTGGGTTACCCCCCTGTCCCGGCTGCTCCCGCCGGATAACTTCAGCTGAGTCTAGCTATTCTTGCTTTCAGGAAAACTCCCTCGCCACCTCCGAAGCTGCATGTGGAGCCATCCCGAGTGTCCCGTACCACCTGGCACTAACGCATCCTGGCACCGCCCTGGCGCTGCCTGTCCACTCGCTGTCCCCCGCCTCTGATGAACCGGGGGGGCCTTCCGGGCCGGACGCGCTCACTTACTGCTCCAGCCCAGCGCCCAGCTCGGGAGCGGGCACATGGTGCGCAGAGCAGGCACGCGGCATCGGTGAATTACAGCCACAGGGAGCGACCGCGTTGAAGACTCGAGATGCTCAATCACCTGACATGAACAAATTCACACTGAAAACCAACAAGACACTAGAGCGCTTTGGCAGGAGAGAAAAGACAGAGACGCAGGTGGTTCGGAAAGGTCTGTTCCAAGCCCAAGGACACTCACCATAGGAGAAGGTGTCTGGCATGGGAACCCCATGCCCAGCCAGCTCTTGGAAAGTCCAGAACTTGTTGACACAGTTTAAAATGCTCTGTGGGCGGTTGACGAGGCGGCAGCCCAGCTTCTCCAGGTGGCGCAGGACCGTGATGTCGCTGTCCGACTGCACCGAGGGGGTGGGCACGCGCACGAGCACCACATCTGGGAAAGTGGTGAGCGCCTTCTGGTTCAGCTGCAGGCCTGCAATCGAAGGACAAGAGTGAGCTCTGTGCTGGCCTAGTCTCACCAGCAGAACTGGTTCCAACCGACTCCTCAAGACTGAACCCAGCCGACAGCCTTGAAAATGGCACTGGAAATCCTGTAGTAACGAGAAAGCTACAGTCAATGCCACACTCCACACAAATGGGCAGAGCATGATTATGAGGAAACACAAAAGAACGAACAGAAAAAAAAAAAAGAAAAGCAGCATATCGAGAATAATCCAAGTTAGAAGAATCCACAGGGGATAGATAATAGAGCCCCGCACCTTGCTTCCACGTACCTCTAGTATTACTCAAAGTGTAGTGGGTTAGGAGGCTAGAAACGTCACGAAAAGGAAGCAGTGCAGCTCACTTAAGGAACCCTTACTAGCCTTGTAGGACTTAACCTTTAAAAGTCTGTCTGGGGGGGCACCTAGCTGGCTCAGGCACTATCGCATGAGACTCTTGATCTTGGGGTCATGAGTACCAGCCCCACGTCGGACACAGAAATTCTACTTAAAAAAAAAAAAAAAGGATAAAGATCTGTCTGGAAAATTATGTAACCACTTAAATGATCTTTATGAATATAATGAATGCAAAAATGCCAATAGTAAGTAGAAAAAAAAACAGGACACAAAGTGATAAATACAAGTTAGAAAAGACAAGAAGGAAATATAGCAACATTCTAAGAGTGGGTAATGGGATGATGGGTGATTTCCTATTTTATACTTATCCATATTTTCCAAAATGTCTCCAAGTGCATGCTGCCTTTATAACAACAAACAAAAAAATCTTCAAAAAAATCAATCTACTAAAAATCAATTCCGTATCAAAAAGTAGAATGCATCCAAAGACAACCGGTCCCTATGGCGAAAGGACTTGTGTCTGTATTACACCGGTAAACCGGGAGTATGAGCTTGGAGTGAAGACTCGTGGGACCAGGAGTTCAGTCTCCAAGTATCTGTAGAGCTTCTATGCAGAAGACTTACTTGGCTTATCTTCTCCAGCCCCAAGAGATACAGCTATCCGTGAGCATTGTTTTGTCTGTCAGTTCACTCCTGTATCTCCAGCCCCTAGAACAGTGCCTGGGGCACGACAGGCACCTGATGTTTGCTGAATTGTTCAGAAGCCACAGGGAGACAGATTTGGAACCCTGGAGATGGAAATGGGATGGGGAGGGCAATTGGAAGTGAGTTCAGGGAATTACGTGGTCAGTCGTAGGGAACCTTTTTAAAGGAGTATTTAAAAGGCTCTAAAGAAAACCTTTTAAACAGTTTCAGAACCATCTTATATATAGGCTTTAACCTCAGTGCCTTCTATTCTGTAAGCCATGTGCTACACAACCAGATAATTCCGAGAACACAAAAGATGCTGATGAAAAGTTACTATTTCTCCGTGGGGAGGATGAATAATGTCAGTGCAAAAACACGAAGCAAAACAAAACAAAAGGAAGCAAACAAAGAAACCAAAACCACAAAACTACTATATGGATCTAACTTGTAGTTTCCCCCCATTCTAGATGTTCCATCAATTGAACCAAAGGGGGCAGGTGTAATCATTAAGATACACTGTTTCCAGTACTTCTGAGGACAGTGTGAGCCCGAGGAAGTGGAACATAATTCTCAGGGATGACTTATAAAGAGCATTCAGGTTATCTTCACTTTGCCATCAGAAAACAGCATCATTTATATAGGCTTTCTCCTTTGCCCCTTACAGCCCCTGGGGAAAAGAATATATAAAGGAGAAAAAAAGCAAACCCTGTATTAGCATCCTCAAAACCCATAGGAAAAGAAAGAAAAGTATTCCAGTGGGTGAGAACGGTGAGTAAACACTCAGGGCAGAAGCAACAACAGCCCAGGACGACATCACGGGATGCGGTAATATGTGCAAATCTGCTCTGAAAACTCTCCAGAGCCATCCACATTGGGGGGGGGGGGCTGGCATCACCACGGCACACACACTCCACTGAGCAGGGGGGACAGCTTAGGGAGGTTTGCACCACCTGATGAGAAAGATGGCTTTGCAACAGAAAAGTGACCTAGAGAAATGAGAAGCAGCAGAAACGTCTGACTTTCAAATCCCAACATGAGGCCACAGACGAACAGTTAAACTTCTAAATGGGAAGAAAAGAATTCAGTCGTTTCTGGAAATACCAACCACAGGTGGACGGAGACAGCTCAGCCCCAAGCAGATTCACAGACACCTAGGAAATCTTACCAGAAGTTCATCTCTCTTCTCCAAAGGTAAATCTTTGGGCCTGGCTCATTCCAACTGAAGCCTTCAATAAATGAAGAATGGAATGGGTTAAAGCGGAGCCGGGAAGGCTCTACACCACGCGGTTAGACAGGTGTGGGCTCTGGCTGGGCCGGCTTTCAGCTGTGAGCCGAGGGCCGGGACAGGCTCAGGAGCACATCTGCACAGCTAGCTTCTCCTCGGCCCGTGTTCACCGCTCCAGCATCCGTGCCATGCGCATCCTCGCCTGCTCTCTTTGCCATCTACCCCTAGGGGGAATCACCATTTCTAGAAGTAGTAGACAAGAGGCGGCCTCTCTTACGTGGCTTCGGCACGAACAGCAGATGCACACGGCCATGGCCAAGAACAACTTGGGTGTGAGGTTGGCTCTTGGCAAACCTGCTCCTGAGTTCGGAGCCCTTGAACCACTTAATAATGGCTCCCCCTCTCCCCATTCACATCTGCTCTCAGGAAAGGACCTGATGAACTTAAAACAGGATGCAGCTTAAATGTGTCACCTCTCCCGGAGTCCTTAACATTTCCACTGCAATCTATGGGCCTTGAGCCAAGGGAATGAAGAGCCGATGCAGGACATCAGGGCAGGCAGGACTCTGCTGGCTGTGGGTGGATGGAGGGAAAGCACTCAGCAATGAGAGGCTCGTGCCCTCAAAGAACAAGGGATTTCATGTGACTAAGTACCCAGTGCTCTTGGGCATCACCTTGACATGGGGAACAGGGCAGGAGGAAGGGAGCATAGCTGTTTCTGGAATATTATTTGGGGTCTCCCAGACTCCTACACTGGGCTTGAAATGTACTGTTTAGCTTCAAACCACCTTTTTTTTTTTAACTAAATCACCCTGTCCCCAAACAGATCAGTTGGATAGTGAAAAAGATCAGACCCCAAACTAATTCGTACAGTGACCAATGGCCAACCCAGTCTAAACCAACTGTTTGAAGCTACAACAGTATTTTCTCCATATTACTTCTAAAAAGAATAATCTACTTTCATGGTTCATTATATTCTGATATGCTTTTGAACTGTTATTTATATTTGGAAATATTTTACTGCATTAAAAACAAAACAGAAAAACGGGACAACTTTTCCCAATGAACTGGGCCTGCTCTTTTCTAACTCATACATCAGGTTAAATTACGTTAATTCTACAAAACTAGACTTTTCGCGTTGTATGTACAATAGCAAAGAAATGTACTCTATAATACAGAGAAATAGCTTTAGAAAGAAGCAAATCATTCTTGGAAAGTAGAGCTCTAAAAATTCAAAACCAGAGTCAGCGGTACAGACATTCAGATCTGAATCTGGTGAGCATTTTTATTGAGCATCTGTTGTATTTTAGGTACTTTGCTAAGACCTTTCACATATATTATCTCATTTAAATGAAAAATTTCTTGGGGCACCTGACTGGTTCAGTCGGTAGAGCATGCGGCTCTTCTTGCTCTTAGGGTTGTGAGTTTGAGACCCACATTGGGTGTAGAGATTACTTTGAGAAAAGATTAGGGACGCCTGGGTGGCGCAGTCAGTCAAGCATCTGACTCTTGGTTTCGGCTCAGGTTGTGATCTCAGGGTTGGAAGACTGAGCCCCGCGTCAGGCTCCCTGCTCAGCTCAGAGTCCGCTTAGAGTTTCTCTCTCCCTCTTCCTCTGCCCCTCCCCGCTCTGCGCTCTCTCCCTCTCTCTCTAAAATAAATCTTTTTTTTTATTAAATTAGATAAATAGACAAAAGATTTCTTGTCATATGGATCCCTGCAATAGATCTGACTTTAAAAGTCTCCACATTGGGAGCCTGGGTGGCTCAGTTGGTTAAGCGACTGCCTTCAGCTCAGGTCATGATCCTGGAGTCTCCGAATTGAGTCCCGCATCGGGCTCCCTGCTCAGCGGGGAGTCTCCTTCTCCCTCTGACCCTCCCCCTTCTCTTGCTTCTCTCTCAAATAAATAAATAAAATCTTTAAAAAAAAGTCTCCACATTGACAAAGAACTGATATGTAATGGGTCATCACCCTCCCGACCTGTGCTGTGCACACACACACACATACACACACACACATCCCGGCTTCACAAGAGAAAGCTGTAGAAGTAAACTGGTTTCTCATGCACTAGGAAAAAACCTTCAAGCACAAAGCAAGCGGCAGAAATAAGAAAATCACAGGACCCGATAGCCCGGTGGCAAGCAAGGCCCTCACTTCCAGCAGCTTTTAGAACCCCTCTATTTTCACAGGATCATGTGACAGTGGCTGGCAGGGAAGCTCTGCAAGTTGTCAGAAAGGAATCGACCATATAAATAAAGTAAGTGGATAACCCACGGAGAGCTTTGTGTTACCTTGTTGTGTGATGAGGAAGATGTGCCCTTTGGAACCTGATCTGGCTCTCATCTCAATGATGCTCTAGGTTTTCCCTGGTTCCTTTCTATCCTACACTCACTACTTTCTCCTAAGGAAGTTATTTTTATTTTTAATGAGTACATGCTATCACCACTCCTCCTTCCCTTTAAAGTTCTTTGTTGGGGTGCCTGGGTGGCTCAGTCATTAAGCGTCTGCCTTCGCTCAGGTCGTGATCCCAGGGTCCTAGGATCGGGTCCTGCATCGGGCTCCCTGCTCAGCGGGAAGCCTGCTTCTCCCTCTCCCACTCCCCCGCTTGTGTTCCCTCTCTCGCGGTGTCTCTCTCTGTCCTCCACCTCATTAAAACCCAGTCATTCTGTGGCCCCTTCTGTTCTCCACCAACTGCTGTCTTCAGGTCATTTAATTCACTTCAACCTTTACTGAACTGTTGGGATGAGTCAGACACACTATGAAGCAGGAATACCACGCTGAACCAGGTGATCTCTGCCTACGAGGAGCTTAGTCTCCTTACGGACATATAGACACAACTTAAATATTCACTCCGTCACTCAACCTCTCTGTTCAGCAAATATTTATTTAGCACCCACTCTGGGCCAAGTCCAGTGTTAGTTTGGGGGTCCCCAGAAGCACTCCCCAAGACAAGTGCAGGATGTTTATTATTAGGGTGGTAATTTCAGGAAATGGAGGTGGGGGAGTAGAGGAGGCAAGGTGACAAATACAGGGGGTGTTCTCAAGTGAGGGACCCCCCTCGGCAACTGGGGCTTACTCATGATAATAAGAAATGGTTTAGTGCCCATGCCTGTTATCCCACCGAGGGGAGAGGAAGGTGGCAATTGGTAATTTTTGTACACCTGCTCTTTGGTTGCAAGCTGCTCCAGTGGCGTGATAGTAATTTCCGGGCCCTTCTGGCTTGCCATGCATATGTGGACCCCAGGGACATCAAATGGTAAGGGCAACAGGGACACGGGAGGGCCACGGCAGCTAAGGAACAGGCGCCATCTTAAAGGCTGGGCATGGGGTGGAGGGGTGATCCCTGGAATTGAAGAAGAAAGACCACACACAATTGTGATGAATGCCGTTGATGCTCTGTGCAGAGCACCTGGGTGTTAGGCAGTTATCAGTCTGGTTTGGGTAGTGGGTGGGGAGAGGAGGCGACTGATTCTAACACAATGTGAGAAGTGGTCTAACAGGCATAAGAATCAGGGTTCAGTGATGGCAGAGGAGGAGGGAGCAGTTAGTGATAATCTCTGAGAGAGAATCAAGGAAAGTTTCAGAAAGGAGATGTTGACTCATGGTGCCTCTGGGCCCAGAAGAAATGTGTAAAACGAATCAATGTATAATGTCTACCTCTCAGAAAGAAATCCATGGTCAAGCTCTGGCATCTTCGAAGCCCTGAGCTGAGGGATATCTCAGGGTGAATGTATTTACAAAGGCATGGAAAGAGGTTGGGTTGACTTGAGCTGAAAGCCGATTATGGTGAAATGGATAAAGCACTGGCCTCCAAGTCAGAGACTTGATTTAATTCCTTGTTGTCATTTAACAACTTGGCAAGACACATGTCTCTCAGGGTGTCAGTTTCCTCTTCTGTAAAACAGAGGAGTCCCAGAACTTGGAAACCATCTCCCAACCCCCGCCCCACCCTCCACCTTACCAACCCGAGCTTCCTCGAAACCATGAAGACAAAGCTCATCCAAGCCCTTTATCCCTTTCTTGTATCGGTCACCCAAGACTCCAGTCTCCAAGGCCACCTCATTTCGCTAGAGGCTAAACCCCACCTGGCTCTGACATTGTCTTTTCTGCTCCCATCTTCCACTCCTTCTCCCCTTCACAGTGTCCTCCGGGACTCAAGGGGCAGCAAATCCCCTATCCTTGACCTTTTGGGTGAGTGTTCCCTTCGCCTTCTTTTCCTGAGTGCAGCGGACCCCCGGCTCTCCCCAGTAACACTGCTTCCCGAACGTCCCTTCCCAGTTGTGGTTGTTCTCTCTTCCTGGCCCCTGGGATTCCTGAGCCTGCCAGTGGGAGAGATGCTCCTTGCTCCTCGCTGTGGCTTCCAGACCATCCTCCTCTCCCTCCCCTAAAACTCCCAGTTTGATCCTCATCCGATTGTACATCACTCCACTTGTGCAAGTCATCCAGGGACCCCAGCTACCCACCTCTGTCCCTGGAGCTTTAGCTCCTGACTCACTGGCTCCCCACGCTGTCAGAGCTGGTGGTGATTTCAATATCCTTGTGCAGAATTTGTCTAATGCCCAGGCCTGTTTCCTGACCTCATTTCCTCCAAGAATGCTGTCCAGCACCCCATCTCAGCCACCACTCTGGGTTACATTCTAGACTTAACGCACTCATCATAATTCCAGTCTCCAATCAGTGTCTCCTATCTTTCCAGCTTACTCTCTCTAGTACCCCAACTCCAGCCAAACTTTGACCCCAGGAACTACCATGCACGGGTCCCCGTCTTTTCACTGTCCCTCACTTACCCTTCTAATCTATTTAAATTCCAGAGTCAAAACACCATACCATGCATCTTCAAACCTACGGTACATCCTCAAATCTTGCACCTGTTTCTTGCTTGGCTAAACCACGCCGTTAGACCAATCCAACTCTGCCTACTTCGTGTGCCCCACTGTGCAATGGAATATGGAGAAAAGAATACATAAACCTGCTGACTGGTCTCAAGGGCATCCTCCCTGCCGCACCCTATTTCCCCGGGGGACATTCACTCTCCCTGACCCTAGACGATTTCACTTTCTCTTCTTGCTACTGCCTCCCGCCTTCTCCCTCTTCCTATTAAAGGAGGAGAGAAAGAGAAGAGGTGAGAAACTGAAGCAATCAGAAAGGAACTTCTCTACAAGCTGCCACAGCACTCTGCCCACCTGCCAGCACCTGGCTCATACAGGTTACTTTCTCTCTTATGAGAATGGCTGAAGTGTCCTCGCTCCTAGCTCAGGCCAGCTCCTGGAAATATGCAATAGATCCCAACCCCTCCCACTCATTTAAAACACTGCTCCAGCAATTCACCTCTCTCTCCTGCATCATCAATTTCTCTCCACTGGATCACTCACGTGAGCATACAACATGCTGTTATTTCTCTTTTCTTCAAGAAAAGCTTCTCAAACCCATCTGCCCTTTGAGTAATGTCTGAGTCAGCTCAGGCTGCTATAACAAAATGCCACAGACTGGGTGGCTTAAACAAGAGACATTTATTTCTCAAGATTCTGGGGACTGGAAGTCTGATAGGGCTGGCATGACTGGGTTCTGGTAAGGGCCCTGTTCCTGGCTTGCAGACAGCTGTCTTCTTGCTGTAACCTCAGAAGGCAGAGAGAGAAAATTTGGGGGAGAAACACAATTCCGTTCATAGCAGGCTATCAATCCATTTCGCACCTTCCCTTTATAACAAGACTAAGTGTGTATATTCACTGGTTTCCATTACTTCATGAGACTTCTCCTATCAGGGACACTGACGCTAAGGCCACCATTGCTAAATCCAATGGTCCATTCTCATCCCTCAACTGACTTGATCAACCAGCAAAACCTGAACACCGTCTGATCACATCTTCCTTCCTTAAATACTTTCTCCACTTGGCTTCCAAGACACCATTCGCTCCTGGATTTCTTCATCCCGTATGCTTAGGATTCTTTGCTGGCCGCTCCTCTTCCCCCCAGCCACTAACTGGAGTGCCCCAGAGCTCAGTCCCTGGACCACTTCTCTCTCTCTCTTTTAATATTTTATTTATTTGAGAGAGAGAATGAGATAGAGAGAGAGCATGAGAGGGGGGAGGGTCAGAGGGAGAAGCAGACTCCCCGCCGAGCAGGGAGCCCGATGCGGGACTCGATCCCGGGACTCCAGGATCATGACCTGAGCGGAAGGCAGTCGCTTAACCAACTGAGCCGCCCAAGCACCCCCACTTCTCTTTTCTATCTGTAGTCACTCCCTTGCCAGGTGTATGGAGAAGCTTCTACTTTGATATCATCAGGCCAGGGCTTTCTCCTGTATCCCCAACAATATGAAATTGCCTACTTGACATTTCCACTTCGATGTCTAATGGGCATCTCGCACTAAGTCCTGATCCTCACCACCTGTCCAAACCTACTCCTACACCCTTTCCATATGGGTAAATGGCAAACTATTCTTCTAGCTCCTCAGGACAGACACACTGGAGCCCTCCTGTCTAGTCTCTCCTGAACATCCAACATCTGATCCGGTAGGCAAGTCCTGACAACTTTGTCTTCAAAATTTATCCAAAATCCAGTCACTTTGCACTTCCTCCTCTGAAATCATTCTAGTCCAATAATTCTCTCTCACCTGAATTGCAGCAATGACCTCAGCGATCTCCCTGCTTCTGCCCTTGCTGCCATCAGTCTGTTCTCAACACTGTGACCAAAATGACCCTGTGACCATTAAGGCAGATCATGTCACCCCTCCACTCAAAACCCTTCAATGGATTCCCAGCTCATCCAGAGTAAAATACAAAGTCCTTCCATGACCAGAGCACCTGGGTGGCTCAGTTGGCTAAGTGTCCAACTCTTGACCTCAGCTCAGGTCTTGATTTTGGGGTTGTGAGTTCAAGCCCTGTGTTGGGCTCCACCCTAGGCATGGAGCCTACTTAAGAAAAAAAAAAGATCCTTCTATGACCTACAAGGCCCTATACAATGGCTCTTCTCCCCCTACCCTCCACTTCTCTGACCTTCTTTCCTAATGCTTGCCCCTTGGTTCACTCTGCTCTGGCCACACACTGCTTTGCTGCTCCCTCTTGTCTATTCTACTCTAATCCTGGATATCTATTTTCTTAAAGATTTTATTTATTTATTTGAGACAGACAGAGGAGAGAGAGAGAGAGCGAGAGAGAGCACATGGGGGGGGGGGACAGGGGCAGAGGGAGAAGCAGACTCTCCACTGAGCAACGAGCCCGATGTGGGGCCCAATCCCAGGACTCTGGGATCATGACCTGAGCTGAAGACAGCCGCTTAACCCACTAAGCCACCCAGGCACCCCTAATCCCAGATATCTAAATGGCTTACTCACCTCCTTCAGGTCTTTACTTGAACATCATCTCCTAGGTGAGGACCACCCTAGCCACCCTATGCAAAATTGCATCCCCTCCCCTACCTCCAGAAACATTCTATCCTCCCATTCCCCTTCCCTGTTTTTTCCTCCTTAGTCCTTTTCACCAACATATTATATATTTTACTTATCTTGTTTATATCCTCTCTTTCCCATCTAGACTGTAATTTCCTGGAGAGGCAGAGATTTCTGCCTGTTTTGTTCTGGTACCTAGAACAATACCTTACACAGGTAGCAGGTGATCAGCAGGTATTTGTTGACCAAATGAATGAATGAAATCTTAACAATGAGGATGGAGACTGTGTTCTTACTCTTCATTCTATCTCCAGTACCTAGCACAGTGCCTGGCACAGACTGGACAGGCAACAGCTGTTGAATGAGTAGGATGGTTATGAAGATTAAGGCACATAAAAGATATGGAAGCATTAATAACAGAGTTACAGAAATAAAGGACCATTATTCTTGTTAGTTCCTCAATGCAGAGTAACTTAAATTTATCACTTTCTCGTGGGGGGGGGGCGGTCTTCTTGAGTTATTCTTTAATAGTGAAAGATCAAATAGAAATAGACTGTTGAATCACAGACCTGTACCTCTGAAACAAATAATACATTATATGTTAAAAAAAAAAAAAAGAAGAAGAAGATAGCAGGAGGGGGAGAATGAAGGGGGGGAAATTGGAGGGGGAGACAAACCATGAAAGACTATGGACTCTGAAAAACAAACAGGGTTCTAGAGGGGAGGGCGGTGGGGGAATGGGTTAGCCTGGTGATGGGTATTAAAGAGGGCATGTTCTGCATGGAGCACTGGGTGTTACACGCAAACAATGAATCATGGAACACTACATCAAAAACTAATGATGTAATGTATGGTGATTAACATAATTTTTTAAAAAATCTTAAAAAAAAAGAAATAGATTGAAAACTTCAGATCATGTTGTAGGTTTGTGTTAAAATAAGGTCAAGTCTCTCAGTGAAGTGGGCAAAGTGGCGCATTTACCCCCTGGAGAAGGGGGTGGAGTGAGGTAAGGCTAGCACTGACCTGCCTGGATGTCCCTGGACTCCCTGCTAGTAAGGGGAGTGCCAAGGAGGAGGTGTGGATGGATGGGAATGACATGGACCTCTCTGGTGCCTTCCACCAGGCAAGCCTAACAAATTTGGTACAAGTGTTATGGTAGCAGCAAGAGGTGGTCCAGAAATCTGTAAGTAAGACTTTGAGATCTACTAAGGATCTACTCGTTCTAGAACTTTTTCCAACACAGTTCATGAGGTATCCCTAAAAACTACTGTTAGAATCATAAACCACACATCCAATCCATCCTCAGTCCTTGAGATTAGCCCACGGATATAAACGTGGACCCACGGGGTAAAGCATATCCATTCAGTGCTCACATCAGCTTAGAAACAGTATATGGTAGATGCTTCTAGCCACTCTCTGACTTTTCCACTAGTCCTATATGATGGCTTATTCAGATTACAGGGTGTCAGGCACAGGCCCTTGGCAGAGAGCAAGATCAAAGATCAACCTCTGTGCCTTAGGTTAGCATGGTATCCTTGCCTACTAGTGCCTCCTTGCATAGCAACGGGACTCCTTCCCTTCTCCATGAGGCCTCTGTTGTCTCCTGGAAGGCTGCAATATGACCTTTTCCTCCAATTCAGTTAGGATTCCCCCCACCCAAACATTTAAATCTTACTCAGCTGATTACTGCAAAGAACCAAGGAAAAGTATCCCAGACACCTTAGTTTAAAGAACCTGACTTAGGGGTGCCTGGGTGGCTCAGGTGGTTGGGCATCTGACTCTTGGTTTCAGCTCTGGTCATGTTCTCATGGGTCCTGGGATAGAACCCCCCACATTGCGCTCTGCGCTCAGCAGGGAATCTGCTCGGAAGACTCTCTCCCTCTGCCCCTCCCCCCACTCACAGGTGCACACACCCCTTCTCTCCCAAAATAAATAAATAAATCTTAAATAAATAAATAAAAATAAAATAATAAAGAACCTGACCCAGAATTTGCCATATGGCCACCAAGGTTTCAGCTCTGAAAGGAAGGAAGGGAATGCTGAATCATTCCGCTCCTAGGAGACAAACTGTTACACACCCTCATTTCCAGGTCAGATGCATTTTTTCGGTCTTGATGTCTATCCCTGAGTTTGTGACTATCCTTGTTTCCTGAGATAAGAAATTGTCATTGTAAAGGCCTGTGGGTGGTCAAAGAACTTAATTTGCCCTGGTGATTCTGGCCTCATAGAATGGCTCATCACAGAAACATTCACACATCCAAGTATGATCTCCCAAACAGAACCTAATTAGGGTAAAAGTCTCCTATGCTTCATATTAGCCTCTCGGGCCCTTCACTCAATCATCCAAAAATTAACTGCAAGCCTACTGTGTACCAGTTATGGAGCATACATCTGAGGGATCCCCAGTCATTTACGGAGAGGGAGAGAGAGAGAGAAGATAAACTTTGTAAATAGATAAATTACAATAAAATATGATGGATGTTATTTTAAACAATGTTACTTGGCAGCAGACGGGAAAGGGATTGCCTGAGGGAAGGGGAGGGGAGGGAGTTCAAGAAAGACCTCAAAGAGTCCAGTGATGTGAGCTGAGGCTGAAGAAGGAATACAAGTTTGGCGCGTGGTGGAGAGGGAGCCGCACCAGATGGGCACCCCGGGCCGGGGAATTCAGCGCATGGGGTCTGGTGAAGTCAGGGCAGGCAATGCATGGATGGGTGGAGTGGAGGAGAGGAAATAGGTCTGCTGAGCCTGCAACTCCTGAGTATTGGTCCTGACAGCCACCCAGTGCCCTGTGCCAGATACCCGACTGACGTTTATAAGAGTTAATTTGTAGAAAGCACCCCGACACCTTCCCGGTCGTATTTTGCTTGGACTATTACTGTGTTCATTTGGGGGACATATTCGCCACCACCCTAGCCCACGGGGGAGACTAATTAAATATTTGCTGAACGAATGAAGAACTTGTGGTTTCTAAGAAGGAATGGAGGTAGACAGGACTCTCATGATGCCACATCCTGCAGAATGGCGAAGGGAAAGCATTCTCTGCAGGATTGCTTCGGTCACCGGAAGGTCATTCCGCTCTTCCCCGCAGCCATTCCCACTCATCCCATCCAAACCCACGCTGGGGCGGCTAGATCACTCATCACAAAACCTTGCATTTGCACGGCATCTTCAGCTTACTCGTATTACCTTGTTTACATAACTGCAATCTTTAAATCCCAAACTTCCCGTCTCTTGTATGAATCCTATTTCCAGATATAACCTGGATTTGGGGTCCCACTAGCCTCCACAGAAGGAAGCTCAGGAGGTCCTGCCCATACTGTCCCAAACGGACTCCTGCATCGACCCCTGCACTAATTTTGAGAAGGAATGAAGGGAGCAAGGTATGCATGCAGGCTTTGTGAAAGGGGTGCCTTAACTTCCTGAACTTTAAAATCACTTTGCGGGCACCTCGGTGGCTCAGTTGGTTAAGCAACTGCCTTCAGCTCAGGTCGTGATCCTGGAGTCCCAGGATCGAGTCCCACATTGGACTCCCCACTGAGTGGGGAGTCTGCTTCTTCCTCTGACCCTCTCCCCTCTCATGCTCTCTCTCACTCTCTCTCTCTCAAATAAATAAATAAAATCTTTAATAAAATAAAATAAAATCACTTTGCGAAGTCACTGTCTAGCCTCAGTGTAATTCCACATCCACGGAAAAAGGTACCATGGGCTGCAGATGCCCTCGCACATACTTATCCCACATCTGGAGCTGGGAATTAGATCAGGTCTCGAACTGTCTGCTAACTAGCTGGATGGCACTGAGTAGCTTTGAGCATCAGGTCCTTTATTAGTAAAACGCAAGGGTCAGGATGGATGATCTCAAAGGCTTTCCAGCTCTCACCCTCAATAATTTGCAAATGGGAAATGGCATTAGTAACTATTTCTGTATTTCAAAGCCAGTTAAGTTCTAGAGTTTATTTCAGAGGAATACTTGGCTCAGCAAATTGCCAAGGCTTTTCTATAGTTTGACGATAGAGGAAACTGGGAAATAGAGCGCATATCTTTATTCACTCAAAAATATTTATTGAGTGCCTATTACTGCAAGACACTGTTCTAGTCATCGTTACAGCACCGAACAAGCAAAGGAGCTCACTCTTTGCACGGAGCTTACTTCTTTGTGCTTCAATTAATCCAGCCCCATGACAAATAAATCTCTTCACTGCTTTGGATGGCAGAAATAGTGACCTGATAGGTTTGTTTTATGTGTCATGAATTGTGTCTGGCTATCTGTGAATTAGCAAAAGATTAAACTGCTTCAAAAACTGCCTGTCTTCAGTTTCTCCAGCAACTAATAACTAGGTATAATTTCTCGTAGTTTAAAAAGAAGTAACTTCTGGTTTGTGAACAGATTGAGATATATTCACACATGAATTCCCATAAAATTTTAAGACACTAAACAAAAGGGTTTAAATGTTTCCTGCAGCACTGAGAATATAATTTTCTTTTTCTAGGACTGACTCTTTAAAATGGTTCGTTTGTTTTTTAAATTTTTTAAAAAGTAATCTCCACGCCTAATGTGGGGCTCGAACTCATGACCCCAAGATCAAGAGCCACGTGTTCTACCGACAGAGCCAGCCAGGCACTCCTCAAATGCGGTTTTAGATACAAAACAGAAAGAATTTCCCTACTCTTTCACAGAATGCAGTATGGGTCTAGAACAGGAATATGATGTGGAACTTCAATTACTATATCCTTAAAAAGGCATCTTTACAAGCTGTAAAACAAAGAAATAAAACGAGGAGTTCTACTGACGCTGGGGGTAGAAAGATGTATATGCTAGGTCTAGATCAGTAAAATATAACATCATTCCATTGAACAATTTTAGAGCTAGAAGAACCTTAACCCTTAGTTTTATATAAACAAGAAACCTGAGATTCAAAGACATAAAGTGACCTGGCCAGGGCAAAGTCAAGATACTTGTTAGCAGCAAAGCTGTGCTAAGGGGCACCTGGGTGGCTCAGTCGTTAGGTGTCTGCCTTTGGCTCAGGTCATGGTCCCGGGGTCCTGGGATCGAGCCCCGCATCGGGTTCCCTGCTCAAACCGGCGGGAAGCATGCTTCTCCCTCTCCCACTTCCCCTGCTTGTGTTCCCTCTCTTGCTCTGTCTCAAATAAATCTTAAAAAAAAAAAAAAAAAAAAGCTGTGCTAGGAATCCAGGTTTGCAGACTGCTTGTTCAGGAATCCAGTTCTACATTAACTAATTGTTAAGAGTTTTAGCAAAGCAAGAATAGAGAGACAGTACCCCTTACAGATGACACACTGTTTCTAAACATAGGGCACCTAATGCTTGTAGTCTATTTCTCCAGGAGGCTATACAGTCTGATATTACTTATGAAGGGTTTGGGTAAATTTATGGATGAAGCATCTAGTACAGATACATTAGACACAGGTCATATTCAAAATCCCTATAAGTAACCTGTTCAGAATTTGGAATCCCTTTCCTCTGCTAAAGAAAAGTAACAAATTATAAGCTTATTTGACCAAGTATGGTTGAAATAGTAAGAATGATGTCCCAAAAAGCACCCTGAACTGGGCCCAAATTCCCCCCACCCCCAGTCCCACATCTGATCCCCGCGAAGTAGCTGCCTTACTTCCAGAGTGGAGGCTGGAGCCACTCAAACTGCAG